>NW_027460612.1:0-50580 GCF_050947875.1 Dermacentor variabilis | reverse complement strand
AATCCATGTGCGGGTGCTAAAGAGAGCAGCATCGGTATGCTTTTCACGTCGTTTGGTAGAAATCCACGTGCGCGTTCTGCCAAAAGCACCATTTGCATGCATATCGTGTGGTTTGCAGAAAACAACGTCCGCGTCTACCAAAAGACCCATGCGCATGCTTAAAACGTGTTTCGGCACAAATCCACGTGCGGGTGGTAAAAAGAGCAGCATTGGCATGCTTTTCACGTCGTTTGGTAGAAATCCACGAGTGCGTTCTGCCAAAAGCACCATTTGCATGCATATCGTGTGGTTTTGCAGAAAAACAACGTCCGCGTCTACCAAAAGATGCATGTGCATGCTTAAAACGCGTTTTGGCACAAATTCATGTGCGGGTGCTAAAAAGAGCAGCATCGGCATGCTGTTCACGTAGTTTGGTAGAAATCCACGAGCGCGTTCTGCCAAAAGCACCATTTGCATGCATATCGTGTGGTTTTGCAGAAAAAAATGTCCGCGTCTACCAAAAGATGCATGTGCATGCTAAAATGCGTTTTGGCACAAATCCATGTGCGGGTGCTAAAAGGAGAAGCATCGGCATGCTTTTCACGTCGTTTGGTAGAAATCCACGAGCGCGTTCTGCCAAAAGCACCATTTGCATGCATATCGTGTGGTTTTGCAGAAAACAACGTCCGCGTCTACCAAAAGATGCATGTGCATGCTTAAAACGCGTTTTGGCACAAATCCACGTGCGGGTGCTAAAAAGAGCAGCATTGGCATGCTTTTCATGTCGTTTGGTAGAAATCCACGTGCGCGTTCTGCAAAAGCACCATTTGCATGCATATCGTGTGGTTTTGCAGAAAACAACGTCCGCGTCTACCAAAAGATGCGTGCGCATGCTTAAAACGCGTTTTGGCACAAATCCAAGTGCGGGTGCTAAAAAGAGCAGCATTGGCATGCTTTTCACGTCGTTTGGTAGAAATCCACGTGCGCGTTCTACGCAAAAGCACCATTTGCATGCATATCATGTGGTTTTGCAGAAAACAACGTCCGCGTCTACGAAATATGCATGCGCATGCTTAAAACGCGTTTTGGCACAAATCCATGTGCGGGTGCTAAAGAGAGCAGCATCGGTATGCTTTTCACGTCGTTTGGTAGAAATCCACGTGCGCGTTCTGCCAAAAGCACCATTTGCATGCATATCGTGTGGTTTGCAGAAAACAACGTCCGCGTCTACCAAAAGACCCATGCGCATGCTTAAAACGTGTTTCGGCACAAATCCACGTGCGGGTGGTAAAAAGAGCAGCATTGGCATGCTTTTCACGTCGTTTGGTAGAAATCCACGAGCGCGTTCTGCCAAAAGCACCATTTGCATGCATATCGTGTGGTTTTGCAGAAAACAACGTCCGCGTCTACCAAAAGATGCATGTGCATGCTTAAAACGCGTTTTGGCACAAATCCATGTGCGGATGCTAAAAAGAGCAGCATCGGCATGCTTTTCACGTCGTTTGGTATAAATCCACGTGCGCGTTCTGCCAAAAGCACCATTTGCATGCATATCGTGTGGTTTTGCAGAAAACAACGTCCGCGTCTACCAAAATATGCATGCGCATGCTTAAAAACGCGTTTTAGCACAAATCCATGTGCGGGTGCTAAAAAGAGCAGCATCGGCATGCTTTTCACGTCGTTTGGTAGAAATCCACGTGCGCGTTCTGCCAAAAGCACCATTTGCATGCATATCGTGTGGTTTTACAGAAAACAACGTCTGCGTCTACCAAAAGATGCATGTGCATGCTTAAAACGCGTTTTGGCACAAATCCATGTGCGGGTGCTAAAAAGAGCAGCATCGGCATGCTTTTCACGTCGTTTAATAGAAAACCACGAGCGCGTTCTGCCAAAAGAACCATTTGCATGCATATCGTGTGGTTTTGCAGAAAACAGTGTCCGCGTCTACCAAAAGATGCATGTGCATGCTTAAAACGCGTTTTGGCACAAATCCATGTGCGGGTGCTAAAAAGAGCAGCATTGGCATGCTTTTCACGTCGTTTGGTAGAAATCCACGTGCGCGTTCTGCAAAAGCACCATTTGAATGCATATCGTGTGGTTTTGCAGAAAACAACGTCCGCGTCTACCAAAAGATGCATGTGCATGCTTAAAACGCGTTTTGGCACAAATCCATGCGCGGGTGCTAAAAAGAGCAGCATCGGCATGCTTTTCACGTCGTTTGGTAGAAATCCACGTGGCGTTCTGCCAAAAGCACCATTTGCATGCATATCGTGTGGTTTTGCAGAAAACAACGTCCGCGTCTACCAAAATATGCATGCGCATGCTTAAAATGCGTTTTCGCACAAATCCATGTGCGGGTGCTAAAAAGAGCAGCATCGGCATGCTTTTCACGTCTTTTGGTAGAAATCCACGTGCGCGTCCTGCCAAAAGCACCATTTGCATGCATATCGTGTGGTTTTACAGAAAACAACGTCCGCGTCAACCAAAAGATGCATGTGCATGCTTAAAACGCGTTTTGGCACAAATCCATGTGCGGGTGCTAAAAAGAGAAGCATCGGCATGCTTTTCACGTCGTTTGGTAGAAATCCACGAGTGCGTTCTGCCAAAAGCACCATTTGCATGTATATCGTGTGGTTTTGCAGAAAACAACGTCCGCGTCTACCAAAAGATGCATGTGCATGCTTAAAACGCGTTTTGGCACAAATCCACGTGCGGGTGCTAAAAAGAGCAGCATTGGCATGCTTTTCACGTCGTTTGGTAGAAATCCACGTGCGCGTTCTACCAAAAGCACCATTTGCATGCATATCATGTGGTTTTGCAGAAAACAACGTCCGCGTCTACGAAAATATGCATGCGCATGCTTAAAACGCGTTTTGGCACAAATCCATGTGCGGGTGCTAAAGAGAGCAGCATCGGTATGCTTTTCACGTCGTTTGGTAGAAATCCACGTGCGCGTTCTGCCAAAAGCACCATTTGCATGCATATCGTGTGGTTTTGCAGAAAACAACGTCCGCGTCTACCAAAAGACCCATGCGCATGCTTAAAACGTGTTTCGGCACAAATCCACGTGCGGGTGGTAAAAAGAGCAGCATTGGCATGCTTTTCACGTCGTTTGGTAGAAATCCACGAGCGCGTTCTGCCAAAAGCACCATTTGCATGCATATCGTGTGGTTTTGCAGAAAACAACGTCCGCGTCTACCAAAAGATGCATGTGCATGCTTAAAACGCGTTTTGGCACAAATCCATGTGCGGATGCTAAAAAGAGCAGCATCGGCATGCTTTTCACGTCGTTTGGTATAAATCCACGTGCGCGTTCTGCCAAAAGCACCATTTGCATGCATATCGTGTGGTTTTGCAGAAAACAACGTCCGCGTCTACCAAAATATGCATTGCGCATGCTTAAAACGCGTTTTAGCACAAATCCATGTGCGGGTGCTAAAAAGAGCAGCATCGGCATGCTTTTCACGTCGTTTGGTAGAAATCCACGTGCGCGTTCTGCCAAAAGCACCATTTGCATGCATATCGTGTGGTTTTACAGAAAACAACGTCTGCGTCTACCAAAAGATGCATGTGCATGCTTAAAACGCGTTTTGGCACAAATCCATGTGCGGGTGCTAAAAAGAGCAGCATCGGCATGCTTTTCACGTCTTTTGGTAGAAATCCACGTGCGCGTCCTGCCAAAAGCACCATTTGCATGCATATCGTGTGGTTTTACAGAAAAGAACGTCCGCGTCTACCAAAAGATGCATGTGCATGCTTAAAGCGCGTTTTGGCACAAATCCATGTGCGGGTGCTAAAAAGAGAAGCATCGGCATGCTTTTCACGTCGTTTGGTAGAAATCCACGTGCGCGTTCTGCCAAAAGCACCATTTGCATGCATATCGTGTGGTTTTACAGAAAACAACGTCCGCGTCTACCAAAAGATGCATGTGCATGTTTAAAACGCGTTTTGGCACAAATCCATGTGCGGGTGCTAAAAAGAGCAGTATCGGCATGCTTTTGACGTCGTTTGTTAGAAATCCACGTGCGCGTTCTGCCAAGTGTACCATTTGCATGCATATCGTGTGGTTTTGCAGAAAACAGCGTCCGCGTCTACCAAAAGATGCATGTGCATGCTTAAAACGCGTTTTGGCACAAATCCATGTGCGGGTGCTAAAAGGAGAAGCATCGGCATGCTTTTCACGTCGTTTGGTAGAAATCCACGAGCGCGTTCTGCCAAAAGCACCATTTGCATGCATATCGTGTGGTTTTGCAGAAAACAACGTCCGCGTCTACCAAAAGATGCATGTGCATGCTTAAAACGCGTTTTGGCACAAATCCACGTGCGGGTGGCTAAAAAGAGCAGCATTGGCATGCTTTCATGTCGTTTGGTAGAAATCCACGTGCGCGTTCTGCCAAAAGCACCATTTGCATGCATATCGTGTGGTTTTGCAGAAAAACAACGTCCGCGTCTACCAAAAGATGCGTGCGCATGCTTAAAACGCGTTTTGGCACAAATCCAAGTGCGGGTGCTAAAAAGAGCAGCATTGGCATGCTTTTCACGTCGTTTGGTAGAAATCCACGTGCGCGTTCTACAAAAGCACCATTTGCATGCATATCATGTGGTTTTGCAGAAAACAACGTCGCGTCTACGAAAATATGCATGCGCATGCTTAAAACGCGTTTTGGCACAAATCCATGTGCGGGTGCTAAAGAGAGCAGCATAGGTATGCTTTTTCACGTCGTTTGGTAGAAATCCACGTGCGCGTTCTGCCAAAAGCACCATTTGCATGCATATCGTGTGGTTTTACAGAAAACAACGTCCGCGTCTACCAAATATGCATGTGCATGCTTAAAACGCGTTTTGGCACAAATCCATGTGCGGGTGCTAAAAAGAGCAGCATCGGCATGCTTTTCACGTAGTTTGGTAGAAATCCACGTGCGCGTTCTGCCAAAAGCACCATTTGCATGCATATCGTGTGGTTTTGCAGAAAACAACGTCCGCGTCTACCAAAAGATGCATGTGCATGCTTAAAACGCGTTTTGGCACAAATCCACGTACGGGTGCTAAAAAGAGCAGCATCGGCATGCTTTTCATGTCGTTTGGTAGAAATCCACGTGCGCGTTCTGCCAAAAGCACCATTTGCATGCATATCGTGTGGTTTTGCAGAAAACAACGTCCGCCTCTACCAAAAGATGCATGTGCATGTTTAAAACGCGTTTTGGCACAAATCCATGTGCGGGTGCTAAAAAGAGCAGTATCGGCATGCTTTTGACGTCGTTTGTTAGAAATCCACGTGCGCGTTCTGCCAAGTGTACCATTTGCATGCATATCGTGTGGTTTTGCAGAAAACAGCGTCCGCGTCTACCAAAAGATGCATGTGCATGCTTAAAACGCGTTTTGGCACAAATCCATGTGCGGGTGCTAAAAGGAGAAGCATCGGCATGCTTTTCACGTCGTTTGGTAGAAATCCACGAGCGCGTTCTGCCAAAAGCACCATTTGCATGCGTATCGTGTGGTTTTGCAGAAAACAACGTCCGCGTCTACCAAAAGATGCATGTGCATGCTTAAAACGCGTTTTGGCACAAATCCACGTGCGGGTGCTAAAAAGAGCAGCATTGGCATGCTTTTCATGTCGTTTGGTAGAAATCCACGTGCGCGTTCTGCCAAAAGCACCATTTGCATGCATATCGTGTGGTTTTGCAGAAAACAACGTCCGCGTCTACCAAAAGATGCGTGCGCATGCTTAAAACGCGTTTTGGCACAAATCCAAGTGCGGGTGCTAAAAAGAGCAGCATTGGCTGCTTTTCACGTCGTTTGGTAGACATCCACGTGCGCGTTCTACCAAAAGCACCATTTGCATGCATATCATGTGGTTTTGCAGAAAACAACGTCCGCGTCTACGAAAATATGCATGCGCATGCTTAAAACGCGTTTTGGCACAAATCCATGTGCGGGTGCTAAAGAGAGCAGCATCGGTATGCTTTTCACGTCGTTTGGTAGAAATCCACGTGCGCGTTCTGCCAAAAGCACCATTTGCATGCATATCGTGTGGTTTTACAGAAAACAACGTCCGCGTCTACCAAAAGATGCATGTGCATGCTTAAAACGCGTTTTGGCACAAATCCATGTGCGGGTGCTAAAAAGAGCAGCATCGGCATGCTTTTCACGTAGTTTGGTAGAAATCCACGAGCGCGTTCTGCCAAAAGCACCATTTGCATGCATATCGTGTGGTTTTGCAGAAAAAAATGTCCGCGTCTACCAAAAGATGCATGTGCATGCTTAAAACGCGTTTTGGCACAAATCCACGTGCGGGTGCTAAAAAGAGCAGCATTGGCATGTTTTTCATGTCGTTTGGTAGAAATCCACGTGCGCGTTCTGCCAAAAGCACCATTTGCATGCATATCGTGTGGTTTTGCAGAAAACAACGTCCGCGTCTACCAAAAGATGCATGTGCATGCTTAAAACTCGTTTTGGCACAAATCCACGTACGGGTGCTAAAAAGAGCAGCATCGGCATGCTTTTCACGTCGTTTGGTAGAAATCCACGTGCGCGTTCTGCCAAAAGCACCATTTGCATGCATATCGTGTGGTTTTGCAGAAAACAACGTCCGCCTCTACCAAAAGATGCATGTGCATGTTTAAAACGCGTTTTGGCACAAATCCATGTGCGGGTGCTAAAAAGAGCAGTATCGGCATGCTTTTGACGTCGTTTGGTAGAAATCCACGTGCGCGTTCTGCCAAGTGTACCATTTGCATGCATATCGCGTGGTTTTGCAGAAAACAGCGTCCGCGTCTACCAAAAGATGCATGTGCATGCTTAAAACGCGTTTTGGCACAAATCCCTGTGCGGGTGTAAAAAGAGCAGCATTGGCATGCTTTTCACGTCGTTTGGTAGAAATCCACGTGCGCGTTCTGCCAAAAGCACCATTTGCATGCATATCGTGTGGTTTTGCTGAAAACAACGTCCGCGTCTACCAAAAGATGCATGTGCATGCTTAAGACGTGTTTTGGCACAAATCCATGTGCGGGTGCTAAAAAGAGCAGCATCGGCATGCTTTTCACGTCGTTTGGTTGAAATCCACGTGCGCGTTCTGCCAAAAGCACCATTTGCGTGCATATCGTGTGGTTTTACAGAAAACAACGTCCGCGTCTACCAAAAGATGCATGTGCATGTTTAAAACGCGTTTTGGCACAAATCCATGTGCGGGTGCTAAAAAGAGCAGTATCGGCATGCTTTTGACGTCGTTTGTTAGAAATCCACGTGCGCGTTCTGCCAAGTGTACCATTTGCATGCATATCGTGTGGTTTTGCAGAAAACAGCGTCCGCGTCTACCAAAAGATGCATGTGCATGCTTAAAACGCGTTTTGGTACAAATCCATGTGCGGGTGCTAAAAGGAGAAGCATCGGCATGCTTTTCACGTCGTTTGGTAGAAATCCACGAGCGCGTTCTGCCAAAAGCACCATTTGCATGCATATCGTGTGGTTTTGCAGAAAACAACGTCCGCGTCTACCAAAAGATGCATGTGCATGCTTAAAACGCGTTTTGGCACAAATCCACGTGCGGGTGCTAAAAAGAGCAGCATTGGCATGCTTTTCATGTCGTTTGGTAGAAATCCACGTGCGCGTTCTGCCAAAAGCACCATTTGCATGCATATCGTGTGGTTTTGCAGAAAACAACGTCCGCGTCTACCAAAAGATGCGTGCGCATGCTTAAAACGCGTTTTGGCACAAATCCAAGTGCGGGTGCTAAAAAGAGCAGCATTGGCATGCTTTTCACGTCGTTTGGTAGAAATCCACGTGCGCGTTCTACCAAAAGCACCATTTGCATGCATATCATGTGGTTTTGCAGAAAACAACGTCCGCGTCTACGAAAATATGCATGCGCATGCTTAAAACGCGTTTTGGCACAAATCCATGTGCGGGTGCTAAAGAGAGCAGCATCGGTATGCTTTTCACGTCGTTTGGTAGAAATCCACGTGCGCGTTCTGCCAAAAGCACCATTTGCATGCATATCGTGTGGTTTTACAGAAAACAACGTCCGCGTCTACCAAAAGATGCATGTGCATGCTTAAAACGCGTTTTGGCACAAATCCATGTGCGGGTGCTAAAAAGAGCAGCATCGGCATGCTTTTCACGTAGTTTGGTAGAAATCCACGTGCGCGTTCTGCCAAAAGCACCATTTGCATGCATATCGTGTGGTTTTGCAGAAAACAACGTCCGCGTCTACCAAAAGATGCATGTGCATGCTTAAAACGCGTTTTGGCACAAATCCACGTACGGGGGCTAAAAAGAGCAGCATCGGCATGCTTTTCATGTCGTTTGGTAGAAATCCACGTGCGCGTTCTGCCAAAAGCACCATTTGCATGCATATCGTGTGGTTTTGCAGAAAACAACGTCCGCCTCTACCAAAAGATGCATGTGCATGTTTAAAACGCGTTTTGGCACAAATCCATGTGCGGGTGCTAAAAAGAGCAGTATCGGCATGCTTTTGACGTCGTTTGTTAGAAATCCACGTGCGCGTTCTGCCAAGTGTACCATTTGCATGCATATCGTGTGGTTTTGCAGAAAACAGCGTCCGCGGCTACCAAAAGATGCATGTGCATGCTTAAAACGCGTTTTGGCACAAATCCATGTGCGGGTGCTAAAAGGAGAAGCATCGGCATGCTTTTCACGTCGTTTGGTACAAATCCACGAGCGCGTTCTGCCAAAAGCACCATTTGCATGCGTATCGTGTGGTTTTGCAGAAAACAACGTCCGCGTCTACCAAAAGATGCATGTGCATGCTTAAAACGCGTTTTGGCACAAATCCACGTGCGGGTGCTAAAAAGAGCAGCATTGGCATGCTTTTCATGTCGTTTGGTAGAAATCCACGTGCGCGTTCTGCCAAAAGCACCATTTGCATGCATATCGTGTGGTTTTGCAGAAAACAACGTCCGCGTCTACCAAAAGATGCGTGCGCATGCTTAAAACGCGTTTTGGCACAAATCCAAGTGCGGGTGCTAAAAAGAGCAGCATTGGCATGCTTTTCACGTCGTTTGGTAGAAATCCACGTGCGCGTTCTACCAAAAGCACCATTTGCATGCATATCATGTGGTTTTGCAGAAAACAACGTCCGCGTCTACGAAAATATGCATGCGCATGCTTAAAACGCGTTTTGGCACAAATCCATGTGCGGGTGCTAAACAGAGCAGCATCGGTATGCTTTTCACGTCGTTTGGTAGAAATCCACGTGCGCGTTCTGGCAAAAGCACCATTTGCATGCATATCGTGTGGTTTTACAGAAAACAACGTCCGCGTCTACCAAAAGATGCATGTGCATGCTTAAAACGCGTTTTGGCACAAATCCATGTGCGGGTGCTAAAAAGAGCAGCATCGGCATGCTTTTCACGTAGTTTGGTAGAAATCCACGAGCGCGTTCTGCCAAAAGCACCATTTGCATGCATATCGTGTGGTTTTGCAGAAAAAAATGTCCGCGTCTACCAAAAGATGCATGTGCATGCTTAAAACGCGTTTTGGCACAAATCCACGTGCGGGTGCTAAAAAGAGCAGCATTGGCATGTTTTTCATGTCGTTTGGTAGAAATCCACGTGCGCGTTCTGCCAAAAGCACCATTTGCATGCATATCGTGTGGTTTTGCAGAAAACAACGTCCGCGTCTACCAAAAGATGCATGTGCATGCTTAAAACTCGTTTTGGCACAAATCCACGTACGGGTGCTAAAAAGAGCAGCATCGGCATGCTTTTCACGTCGTTTGGTAGAAATCCACGTGCGCGTTCTGCCAAAAGCACCATTTGCATGCATATCGTGTGGTTTTGCAGAAAACAACGTCCGCCTCTACCAAAAGATGCATGTGCATGTTTAAAACGCGTTTTGGCACAAATCCATGTGCGGGTGCTAAAAAGAGCAGTATCGGCATGCTTTTGACGTCGTTTGGTAGAAATCCACGTGCGCGTTCTGCCAAGTGTACCATTTGCATGCATATCGTGTGGTTTTGCAGAAAACAGCGTCCGCGTCTACCAAAAGATGCATGTGCATGCTTAAAACGCGTTTTGGCACAAATCCCTGTGCGGGTGTAAAAAGAGCAGCATTGGCATGCTTTTCACGTCGTTTGGTAGAAATCCACGTGCGCGTTCTGCCAAAAGCACCATTTGCATGCATATCGTGTGGTTTTGCTGAAAACAACGTCCGCGTCTACCAAAAGATGCATGTGCATGCTTAAGACGTGTTTTGGCACAAATCCATGTGCGGGTGCTAAAAAGAGCAGCATCGGCATGCTTTTCACGTCGTTTGGTTGAAATCCACGTGCGCGTTCTGCCAAAAGCACCATTTGCATGCATATCGTGTGGTTTTGTAGAAAACAACGTCCGCGTCTACCAAAAGATGCATGTGCATGCTTAAAACGCGTTTTGGCACAAATCCATGTGCGGGTGCTAAAAAGAGCAGCATTGGCATGCTTTTCACGTCGTTTGGTAGAAATCCACGTGCGCGTTCTGCCAAAAGCACCATTTGCATGCATATCGTGTGGTTTTGCAGAAAACAACGTCCGCGTCTACCAAAATATGCATGCGCATGCTGAAAATGCGTTTTAGCACAAATCCATGTGCGGGTGCTAAGAAGAGCAGCATCGGCACGCTTTTCACGTCTTTTGGTAGAAATCCACGTGCGCGTTCTGCCAAAAGCACCATTTGCATGCATATCGTGTGGTTTTACAGAAAACAAGGTCCGTGTCTACCAAAAGATGCATGTGCATGCTTAAAATGCGTTTTGGCACAAATCCATGTGCGGGTGCTAAAAAGAGAAGCATCGGCATGCTGTTCACGTCGTTTGGTAGAAATCCACGAGCGCGTTCTGCCAAAAGCACCATTTGCATGCATATCGTGTGGTTTTGCAGAAAACAACGTCCGCGTCTACCAAAAGATGCATGTGCATGCTTAAAACGCGTTTTGGCACAAATCCACGTGCGGGTGCTAAAAATAGCAGCATTGGCATGCTTTTTATGTCGTTTGGTTGAAATCCACGTGCGCGTTCTGCCAAAAGCACCATTTGCATGCATATCGTGTGGTTTTGCAGAAAACAACGTACGCGTCTACCAAAAGATGCATGCGCATGCTTAAAACGCGTTTTGGCACAAATACACGTGCGGGCGGGTGCTAAAAAGAGCATCATTGGAATGCTTTTTATGTCGTTTGGTTGAAATCCACGTGCGCGTTCTGCCAAAAGCACCATTTGCATGCATATCGTGTGGTTTTGCAGAAAACAACGTCCGCGTCTACCAAAAGACCCATGCGCATGCTTAAAACGCGTTTCGGCACAAATCCACGTGCGGGTGCTAAAAAGAGCAGCATTGGCATGCTTTTCACGTCGTTTGGTAGAAATCCACGAGCGCGTTCTGCCAAAAGCACCATTTGCATGCATATCGTGTGGTTTTGCAGAAAACAACGTCCGCGTGTACCAAAAGATGCATGTGCATGCTTAAAACGCGTTTTGGCACAAATCCATGTGCGGGTGCTAAAAAGAGCAGCATCGGCATGCTTTTCACGTCGTTTGGTATAAATCCACGTGCGCGTTCTGCCAAAAGCATCATTTGCATGCATATCGTGTGGTTTTGCAGAAAACAGCGTCCGCGTCTACCAAAAGATGCATGCGCATGCTTAAAACGCGTTTTGGCACAAATCCACGTGCGGGTGCTAAAAAGAGCATCATTGGCATGCTTTTTATGTCGTTTGGTTGAAATCCACGTGCGCGTTCTGCCAAAAGCACCATTTGCATGCATATCGTGTGGTTTTGCAGAAAACAACGTCCGCGTCTACCAAAAGACCCATGCGCATGCTTAAAACGCGTTTCGGCACAAGTCCACGTGGGGTGCTAAAAAGAGCAGCATTGGCATGCTTTTCACGTCGTTTGGTAGAAATCCACGAGCGCGTTCTGCCAAAAGCACCATTTGCATGCGTATCGTGTGGTTTTGCAGAAAACAACGTCCGCGTCTAACAAAATATGCATGCGCATGCTTAAAACGCGTTTTAGCACAAATCCACGTGCGGGTGCTAAAAAGAGCAGCATCGGCATGCTTTTCACGTCGTTTGGTAGAAATCCACGTGCGCGTTCTGCCAAAAGCACCATTTGCATGCATATCGTGTGGTTTTACAGAAAACAACGTCTGCGTCTACCAAAAGATGCATGTGCATGCTTAAAACGCGTTTTGGCACAAATCCATGTGCGGGTGCTAAAAATAGCAGCATCGGCATGCTTTTCACGTCGTTTGGCAGAAAACTATGAGCGCGTTCTGCCAAAAGCACCATTTGCATGCATATCGTGTGGTTTTGCAGAAAACAACGTCCGCGTCTACCAAAAGATGCATGTGCATGCTTAAAACGCGTTTTGGCACAAATCCATGTGCGGGTGCTAAAAAGAGCAGCATTGGCATGCTTTTCACGTCGTTTGGTAGAAATCCACGGGCGCGTTCTGCCAAAAGCACCATTTGCATGCATATCGTGTGGTTTTGCAGAAAACAGCGTCCGCGTCTACCAAAAGATGCATGTGCATGCTTAAAACGCGTTTTGGCACAAATCCATGTGCGGGTGCTAAAAAGAGCAGCATCGGCATGCTTTTCACGTCGTTTGGTAGATATCCACGTGGCGTTCTGCCAAAAGCACCATTTGCATGCATATCGTGTGGTTTTGCAGAAAACAACGTCCGCGTCTACCAAAATATGCATGCGCATGCTTAAAATGCGTTTTAGCACAAATCCATGTGCGGGTGCTAAAAAGAACAGCATCGGCATGCTTTTCACGTCTTTTGGTAGAAATCCACGTGCGCGTTCTGCCAAAAGCACCATTTGCATGCATATCGTGTGGTTTTACAGAAAACAACGTCCGCGTCTACCAAAGATGCATGTGCATGCTTAAAACGCGTTTTGGCACAAATACATGTGCGGGTGCTAAAAAGAGAAGCATCGGCATGCTTTTCACGTCGTTTGGTAGAAATCCACGAGCGCGTTCTGCCAAAAGCACCATTTGCATGCATATCGTGTGGTTTTGCAGAAAACAACGTCCGCGTCTACCAAAAGATGCATGTGCATGCTTAAAACGCGTTTTGGCACAAATCCACGTGCGGGTGCTAAAAAGAGCAGCATTGGCATGCTTTTCATGCCGTTTGGTAGAAATCCACGTGCGCGTTCTGCCAAAAGCACCATTTGCATGCATATCGTGTGGTTTTGCAGAAAACAACGTCCGCGTCTACCAAAAGATGCATGCGCATGCTTAAAACGCGTTTTGGCACAAATACACGTGCGGGTGCTAAAAAGAGCAGCATTGGCATGCTTTTCACGTCGTTTGGTAGAAATCCACGTGCGCGTTCTACCAAAAGCACCATTTGCATGCATATCGTGTGGTTTTGCAGAAAATAACGTCCGCGTCTACCAAAATATGCATGCGCATGCTTAAAACGCGTTTTGGCACAAATCCATGTGCGGGTGCTAAAGAGAGCAGCATCGGTATGCTTTTCACGTCGTTTGGTAGAAATCCACGTGCGCGTTCTGCCAAAAGCACCATTTGCATGCATATCGTGTGGTTTTACAGAAAACAACGTCCGCGTTTACCAAAAGATGCATGTGCATGCTTAAAACGCGTTTTGGCACAAATCCATGTGCGGGTGCTAAAAAGAGCAGCATCGGCATGCTTTTCACGTCGTTTGGTAGAAATCCACGAGCGCGTTCTGACAAAAGCACCATTTGCATGCATATCGTGTGGTTTTGCAGAAAACAACGTCCGCGTCTACCAAAAGATGCATGTGCATGCTTAAAACGTGTTTTGGCACAAATCCATGTGCGGGTGCTAAAAAGAGCAGCATCGGCATGCTTTTCACGTCGTTTGGTAGAAATCCACGTGCGCGTTCTGCGAAAAGCATCATTTGCATGCATATCGTGTGGTTTTGTAGAAAACAACGTCCGCGTCTACCAAAAGATGCATGTGCATGCTTAAAACGCCTTTTGGCACAAATCCATGTGCGGGTGCTAAAAAGAGCAGCATCGGCATGCTTTTCACGTCGTTTGGTAGAAATCCACGCGAGCGTTCTGCCAAAAGCACCCTTTGCATGCATATCGTGTGGTTTTGCAGAAAACAACGTCCGCGTCTACCAAAATATGCATGCGCATGCTTAAAACGCGTTGTGGCACAAATCCATGTGCGGGTGCTAAAAAGAGCAGCATTGGCATGCATTTCACGTCGTTTGTTAGAAATCCACGCGCGCGTTCTGCCAAAAGCACCATTTGCATGCATATCGTGTGGTTTTGCAGAAAACAACGTCCGCCTCTACCAAAAGATTCATGCGCATGCTTAAAACGCGTTTTGGCACAAATCCATGTGCGGGTGCTAAAAAGAGCAGCATCGGCATGGTTTTCACGTCGTTTGGTAGAAATCCACGGGCGCGTTCTGCCAAAAGCACCATTTGCATGCATATCGTGTGGTTTTGCAGAAAACAACGTCCGCGTCTGCCAAAAGATCCATGCGCATGCTTAAAACGCGTTTTGGCACAAATCCATGTGCGGGTGCTAAAAAGAGCAGCATCGACATGCTTTTCACTTCGTTTGGTAGAAATCCACGCGCGCGTTCTGCCAAAAGCACCATTTGCATGCATATCGTGTGGTTTTGCAGAAAACAACGTCCGCCTCTACCAAAAGATTCATGCGCATGCTTAAAACGCGTTTTGGCACAAATCCATGTGCGGGTGCTAAAAAGAGCAGCATTGACATGCTTTTCACGTCGTTTGGTAGAAATCCACGTGCGCGTTCTGCCAAAAGCACCATTTGCATGCATATCGTGTGGTTTTGCAGAAAACAACGTCCGCGTCTACCAAAAGATGCATGTGCATGCTTAAAACTCCTTTTGGCACAAATTCATGTGCGGGTGCTAAAAAGAGCAGCATCGGCATGCTTTTCACGTCGTTTGGTAGAAATCCACGCGCGCGTTCTGCCAAAAGCACCATTTGCATGCATATCGTGTGGTTTTGCAGAAAACAACGTCCGCCTCTACCAAAAGATTCATGCGCATGCTTAAAACGCGTTTTGGCACAAATCCATGTGCGGGTGCTAAAAAGAGCAGCATCGGCATGGTTTTCACGTCGTTTGGTAGAAATCCACGGGCGCGTTCTGCCAAAAGCACCATTTGCATGCATATCGTGTGGTTTTGCAGAAAACAACGTCCACGTCTGCCAAAAGATCCATGCGCATGCTTAAAAAGCGTTTTGGCACAAATCCATGTGCGGGTGCTAAAAAGAGCAGCATTGGCATGCTTTTCACGTCGTTTGGTAGAAATCCACGTGCGCGTTCTCCCAAAAGCACCATTTGCATGCATATCGTGTGGTTTTGCAGAAAACAACGTCCGCGTCTAACAAAATATGCATGCGCATGCTTAAAACGCGTCTTGGCACAAATCCATTGTGCGGGTGCTCAAAAGAGCAGCATCGGCATGCTTTTCACGTCGTTTGGTAGAAATCCACGTGCGCGTTCTGCCAAAAGCACCATTTGCATGCATATCGTGTGGTTTTGCAGAAAACAGCGTCCGCGTCTACCAAAAGATGCATGTGCATGCTTAAAACGCGTTTTGGCACAAATCCATGTGCGGGTGCTAAAAAGAGCAGCATTGGCATGCTTTTCACGTCATTTGGTAGAAATCCACGTGCGCGTTTTCCCAAAAGCAACATTTGCATGCATATCGTGTGGTTTTGTAGAAAACAACGTCCGCGTCTACCAAAATATGCATGCGCATGCTTAAAACGCGTTTTGGCACAAATCCATGTGCGGGTGCTAAAAAGAGCAGCATCGGCATGCTTTTCACGTCGTTTGGTAGAAATCCACGCGCGCGTTCTGCCAAAAGCACCATTTGCATGCATATCGAGTGGTTTTGCAGAAAACAACGTCCGCGTCTACCAAAATATGCATGCGCATGCTTAAAACGCGTTTTGGCACAAATCCATGTGCGGGTGCTAAAAAGAGCAGCATCGGCATGCTTTTCACGTCGTTTGGTAGAAATCCACGCGCGCGTTCTGCCAAAAGCACCATTTGCATGCATATCGTGTGGTTTTGCAGAAAACAACGTCCGCCTCTACCAAAAGATTCATGCGCATGCTTAAAACGCGTTTTGGCACAAATCCATGTGCGGGTGCTAAAAAGAGCAGCATCGGCATGGTTTTCACGTCGTTTGGTAGAAATCCACGGGCGCGTTCTGCCAAAAGCACCATTTGCATGCATATCGTGTGGTTTTGCAGAAAACAACGTCCGCGTCTGCCAAAAGATCCATGCGCATGCTTAAAACGCGTTTTGGCACAAATCCATGTGCGGGTGCTAAAAAGAGCAGCATAGACATGCTTTTCACGTCGTTTGGTAGAAATGCACGCGCGCGTTCTGCCAAAAGCACCATTTGCATGCATATCGTGTGGTTTTGCAGAAAACAACGTCCGCCTCTACCAAAAGATTCATGCGCATGCTTAAAACGCGTTTTGGCACAAATCCATGTGCGGGTGCTAAAAAGAGCAGCATCGGCATGGTTTTCACGTCGTTTGGTAGAAATCCACGGGCGCGTTCTGCCAAAAGCACCATTTGCATGCATATCGTGTGGTTTTGCAGAAAACAACGTCCGCGTTTGCCAAAAGATCCATGCGCATGCTTAAAACGCGTTTTGGCACAAATCCATGTGCGGGTGCTAAAAAGAGCAGCATCGGCATGCTTTTCACGTCGTTTGGTAGAAATCCACGTGCGCGTTCTGCCAAAAGCACCATTTGCATGCATATCGTGTGGTTTTGCAGAAAACAACGTCCGCGTCTGCCAAAAGATCCATGCGCATGCTTAAAACGCGTTTTGGCACAAATCCATGTGCGGGTGCTAAAAAGAGCAGCATCGGCATGGTTTTCACGTCGTTTGGTAGAAATCCACGGGCGCGTTCTGCCAAAAGCACCATTTCCATGCATATCGTGTGGTTTTGCAGAAAACAACGTCCGCGTCTGCCAAAAGATCCATGCGCATGCTTAAAACGCGTTTTGGCACAAATCCATGTGCGGGTGCTAAAAAGAGCAGCATCGGCATGGTTTTCACGTCGTTTGGTAGAAATCCACGGGCGCGTTCTGCCAAAAGCACCATTTGCATGCATATCGTGTGGTTTTGCAGAAAACAACGTCCGCGTCTGCCAAAAGATCCATGCGCATGCTTAAAACGCGTTTTGGCACAAATCCATGTGCGGGTGCTAAAAAGAGCAGCATTGGCATGCTTTTCACGTCGTTTGGTAGAAATCCACGTGCGCGTTCTCCCAAAAGCACCATTTGCATGCATATCGTGTGGTTTTGCAGAAAACAACGTCCGCGTCTGCCAAAAGATCCATCCGCATGCTTAAAACGCGTTTTGGCACAAATCCATGTGCGGGTGCTCAAAAGAGCAGCATCGGCATGCTTTTCACGTCGTTTGGTAGAAATCCACGTGCGCGTTCTGCCAAAAGCACCATTTGCATGCATATCGTGTGGTTTTGCAGAAAACAGCGTCCGCGTCTATCAAAAGATGCATGTGCATGCTTAAAACTCCTTTTGGCGCAAATTCATGTGCGGGTGCTAAAAAGAGCAGCATCGACATGCTTTTCACGTCGTTTGGTAGAAATCCAAGTGCGCGTTCTGCCAAAAGCACCTTTTGCATGCATATCGTGTGGTTTTGCAGAAAACAACGTCCGCCTCTACCAAAAGATTCATGCGCATGCTTAAAACGCGTTTTGGCACAAATCCATGTGCGGGTGCTAAAAAGAGCAGCATCGGCATGCTTTTCACGTCGTTTGGTAGAAATCCACGTGCGCGTTCTGCCAAAAGCACCATTTGCATGCATATCGTGTGGTTTTGCAGAAAACAACGTCCGTGTCTACCAAAAGATGCATGTGCATGCTTAAAACGCGTTTTGGCACAAATCCATGTGCGGGTGCTAAAAAGAGCAGCATTGGCATGGTTTTCACGTCATTTGGTAGAAATCCACGTGCGCGTTTTCCCAAAAGCAACATTTGCATGCATATCGTGTGGTTTTGCAGAAAACAACGTCCGCGTCTACCAAAATATGCATGCGCATGCTTAAAACGCGTTTTGGCATAAATCCATGTGCGGGTATTAAAAAGAGCAGCATCGGCATGCTTTTCACGTCGTTTGGTAGAAATCCACGCGCGCGTTCTGCCAAAAGCACCATTTGCATGCATATCGTGTGGTTTTGCAGAAAACAACATCCGTGTCTACCAAAAGATGCATGTGCATGCTTAAAACGCGTTTTGGCACAAATCCATGTGCGGGTGCTAAAAAGAGCAGCTTCGGCATGCTTTTCACGTCGTTTGGTAGAAATCCACGCGCGCGTTCTGCCAAAAGCACCAGTTGCATGCATATCGTGTGGTTTTGCAGAAAACAACGTCCGCGTCTGCCAAAAGATCCATCCGCATGCTTAAAACGCGTTTTGGCACAAATCCATGTGCGGGTGCTCAAAAGAGCAGCATCGGCATGCTTTTCACGTCGTTTGGTAGAAATCCACGTGCGCGTTCTGCCAAAAGCACCATTTGCATGCATATCGTGTGGTTTTGCAGAAAACAGCGTCCGCGTCTATCAAAAGATGCATGTGCATGCTTACAACTCCTTTTGGCGCAAATTCATGTGCGGGTGCTAAAAAGAGCAGCATCGACATGCTTTTCACGTCGTTTGGTAGAAATCCACGGGCGCGTTCTGCCAAAAGCACCATTTGCATGCATATCGTGTGGTTTTGCAGAAAACAACGTCCGCCTCTACCAAAAGATTCATGCGCATGCTTAAAACGCGTTTTGGCACAAATCCATGTGCGGGTGCTAAAAAGAGCAGCATCGGCATGGTTTTCACGTCGTTTGGTAGAAATCCACGGGCGCGTTCAGCCAAAAGCACCATTTGCATGCATATCGTGTGGTTTTGCAGAAAACAACGTCCGCGTCTACCAAAATATGCATGCGCATGCTTAAAACGCGTTTTGGCACAAATCCATTGTGCGGGTGCTCAAAAGAGCAGCATCGGCATGCTTTTCACGTCGTTTGGTAGAAATCCACGTGCGCGTTCTGCCTAAAGCACCATTTGCATGCATATCATGTGGTTTTGCAGAAAACAGCGTCCGCGTCTACCAAAAGATGCATGTGCATGCTTAAAACGCGTTTTGGCACAAATCCATGTGCGGGTGCTAAAAAGAGCAGCATTGGCATGCTTTTCACGTCGTTTGGTAGAAATCTACGAGCGCGTTCTGCCGAAAGCACCATTTGCATGTATATCGTGTGGTTTTGCAGAAAACAGCGTCCGCGTCTACCAAAATATGCATGTGCATGCTTAAAACGCGTTTTGGCACAAATCCATGTGCGGGTGCTAAAAAGAGCAGCATCGGCATGCTTTTCACGTCGTTTGGTAGAAATCCACGTGCGCGTTCTCCCAAAAGCACCATTTGCATGCATATCGTGTGGTTTTGCAGAAAACAACGTCCGCGTCTACCAAAATATGCATGCGCATGCTTAAAACGCGTTTTGGCACAAATCCATTGTGCGGGTGCTCAAAAGAGCAGCATCGGCATGCTTTTCACGTCGTTTGGTAGAAATCCACGTGCGCGTTCTGCCAAAAGCACCATTTGCATGCATATCGTGTGGTTTTGCAGAAAACAGCGTCCGCGTCTACCAAAAATGCATGTGCATGCTTAAAACGCGTTTTGGCACAAATCCATGTGCGGGTGCTAAAAAGAGCAGCATTGGCATGCTTTTCACGTCGTTTGGTAGAAATCTACGAGCGCGTTCTGCCGAAAGCACCATTTGCATGCATATCGTGTGGTTTTGCAGAAAACAACGTCCGCGTCTACCAAAAGATGCATGCGCATGCTTAAAACGCGTTTTGGCACAAATACACGTGCGGGTGCTAAAAAGAGCAGCATTGGCATGCTTTTCACGTCGTTTGGTAGAAATCCACGTGCGCGTTCTACCAAAAGCACCATTTGCATGCATATCGTGTGGTTTTGCAGAAAATAACGTCCGCGTCTACCAAAATATGCATGCGCATGCTTAAAACGCGTTTTGGCACAAATCCATGTGCGGGTGCTAAAGAGAGCAGCATCGGTATGCTTTTCACGTCGTTTGGTAGAAATCCACGTGCGCGTTCTGCCAAAAGCACCATTTGCATGCATATCGTGTGGTTTTACAGAAAACAACGTCCGCGTTTACCAAAAGATGCATGTGCATGCTTAAAACGCGTTTTGGCACAAATCCATGTGCGGGTGCTAAAAAGAGCAGCATCGGCATGCTTTTCACGTCGTTTGGTAGAAATCCACGAGCGCGTTCTGACAAAAGCACCATTTGCATGCATATCGTGTGGTTTTGCAGAAAACAACGTCCGCGTCTACCAAAAGATGCATGTGCATGCTTAAAACGTGTTTTGGCACAAATCCATGTGCGGGTGCTAAAAAGAGCAGCATCGGCATGCTTTTCACGTCGTTTGGTAGAAATCCACGTGCGCGTTCTGCGAAAAGCATCATTTGCATGCATATCGTGTGGTTTTGTAGAAAACAACGTCCGCGTCTACCAAAAGATGCATGTGCATGCTTAAAACGCCTTTTGGCACAAATCCATGTGCGGGTGCTAAAAAGAGCAGCATCGGCATGCTTTTCACGTCGTTTGGTAGAAATCCACGCGAGCGTTCTGCCAAAAGCACCCTTTGCATGCATATCGTGTGGTTTTGCAGAAAACAACGTCCGCGTCTACCAAAATATGCATGCGCATGCTTAAAACGCGTTGTGGCACAAATCCATGTGCGGGTGCTAAAAAGAGCAGCATTGGCATGCATTTCACGTCGTTTGTTAGAAATCCACGCGCGCGTTCTGCCAAAAGCACCATTTGCATGCATATCGTGTGGTTTTGCAGAAAACAACGTCCGCCTCTACCAAAAGATTCATGCGCATGCTTAAAACGCGTTTTGGCACAAATCCATGTGCGGGTGCTAAAAAGAGCAGCATCGGCATGGTTTTCACGTCGTTTGGTAGAAATCCACGGGCGCGTTCTGCCAAAAGCACCATTTGCATGCATATCGTGTGGTTTTGCAGAAAACAACGTCCGCGTCTGCCAAAAGATCCATGCGCATGCTTAAAACGCGTTTTGGCACAAATCCATGTGCGGGTGCTAAAAAGAGCAGCATCGACATGCTTTTCACTTCGTTTGGTAGAAATCCACGCGCGCGTTCTGCCAAAAGCACCATTTGCATGCATATCGTGTGGTTTTGCAGAAAACAACGTCCGCCTCTACCAAAAGATTCATGCGCATGCTTAAAACGCGTTTTGGCACAAATCCATGTGCGGGTGCTAAAAAGAGCAGCATTGACATGCTTTTCACGTCGTTTGGTAGAAATCCACGTGCGCGTTCTGCCAAAAGCACCATTTGCATGCATATCGTGTGGTTTTGCAGAAAACAACGTCCGCGTCTACCAAAAGATGCATGTGCATGCTTAAAACTCCTTTTGGCACAAATTCATGTGCGGGTGCTAAAAAGAGCAGCATCGGCATGCTTTTCACGTCGTTTGGTAGAAATCCACGCGCGCGTTCTGCCAAAAGCACCATTTGCATGCATATCGTGTGGTTTTGCAGAAAACAACGTCCGCCTCTACCAAAAGATTCATGCGCATGCTTAAAACGCGTTTTGGCACAAATCCATGTGCGGGTGCTAAAAAGAGCAGCATCGGCATGGTTTTCACGTCGTTTGGTAGAAATCCACGGGCGCGTTCTGCCAAAAGCACCATTTGCATGCATATCGTGTGGTTTTGCAGAAAACAACGTCCACGTCTGCCAAAAGATCCATGCGCATGCTTAAAAAGCGTTTTGGCACAAATCCATGTGCGGGTGCTAAAAAGAGCAGCATTGGCATGCTTTTCACGTCGTTTGGTAGAAATCCACGTGCGCGTTCTCCCAAAAGCACCATTTGCATGCATATCGTGTGGTTTTGCAGAAAACAACGTCCGCGTCTAACAAAATATGCATGCGCATGCTTAAAACGCGTCTTGGCACAAATCCATTGTGCGGGTGCTCAAAAGAGCAGCATCGGCATGCTTTTCACGTCGTTTGGTAGAAATCCACGTGCGCGTTCTGCCAAAAGCACCATTTGCATGCATATCGTGTGGTTTTGCAGAAAACAGCGTCCGCGTCTACCAAAAGATGCATGTGCATGCTTAAAACGCGTTTTGGCACAAATCCATGTGCGGGTGCTAAAAAGAGCAGCATTGGCATGCTTTTCACGTCATTTGGTAGAAATCCACGTGCGCGTTTTCCCAAAAGCAACATTTGCATGCATATCGTGTGGTTTTGTAGAAAACAACGTCCGCGTCTACCAAAATATGCATGCGCATGCTTAAAACGCGTTTTGGCACAAATCCATGTGCGGGTGCTAAAAAGAGCAGCATCGGCATGCTTTTCACGTCGTTTGGTAGAAATCCACGCGCGCGTTCTGCCAAAAGCACCATTTGCATGCATATCGAGTGGTTTTGCAGAAAACAACGTCCGCGTCTACCAAAATATGCATGCGCATGCTTAAAACGCGTTTTGGCACAAATCCATGTGCGGGTGCTAAAAAGAGCAGCATCGGCATGCTTTTCACGTCGTTTGGTAGAAATCCACGCGCGCGTTCTGCCAAAAGCACCATTTGCATGCATATCGTGTGGTTTTGCAGAAAACAACGTCCGCCTCTACCAAAAGATTCATGCGCATGCTTAAAACGCGTTTTGGCACAAATCCATGTGCGGGTGCTAAAAAGAGCAGCATCGGCATGGTTTTCACGTCGTTTGGTAGAAATCCACGGGCGCGTTCTGCCAAAAGCACCATTTGCATGCATATCGTGTGGTTTTGCAGAAAACAACGTCCGCGTCTGCCAAAAGATCCATGCGCATGCTTAAAACGCGTTTTGGCACAAATCCATGTGCGGGTGCTAAAAAGAGCAGCATAGACATGCTTTTCACGTCGTTTGGTAGAAATGCACGCGCGCGTTCTGCCAAAAGCACCATTTGCATGCATATCGTGTGGTTTTGCAGAAAACAACGTCCGCCTCTACCAAAAGATTCATGCGCATGCTTAAAACGCGTTTTGGCACAAATCCATGTGCGGGTGCTAAAAAGAGCAGCATTGGCATGCTTTTCACGTCGTTTGGTAGAAATCCACGTGCGCGTTCTCCCAAAAGCACCATTTGCATGCATATCGTGTGGTTTTGCAGAAAACAACGTCCGCGTCTGCCAAAAGATCCATCCGCATGCTTAAAACGCGTTTTGGCACAAATCCATGTGCGGGTGCTCAAAAGAGCAGCATCGGCATGGTTTTCACGTCGTTTGGTAGAAATCCACGGGCGCGTTCTGCCAAAAGCACCATTTGCATGCATATCGTGTGGTTTTGCAGAAAACAACGTCCGCGTTTGCCAAAAGATCCATGCGCATGCTTAAAACGCGTTTTGGCACAAATCCATGTGCGGGTGCTAAAAAGAGCAGCATCGGCATGCTTTTCACGTCGTTTGGTAGAAATCCACGTGCGCGTTCTGCCAAAAGCACCATTTGCATGCATATCGTGTGGTTTTGCAGAAAACAACGTCCGCGTCTGCCAAAAGATCCATGCGCATGCTTAAAACGCGTTTTGGCACAAATCCATGTGCGGGTGCTAAAAAGAGCAGCATCGGCATGGTTTTCACGTCGTTTGGTAGAAATCCACGGGCGCGTTCTGCCAAAAGCACCATTTCCATGCATATCGTGTGGTTTTGCAGAAAACAACGTCCGCGTCTGCCAAAAGATCCATGCGCATGCTTAAAACGCGTTTTGGCACAAATCCATGTGCGGGTGCTAAAAAGAGCAGCATCGGCATGGTTTTCACGTCGTTTGGTAGAAATCCACGGGCGCGTTCTGCCAAAAGCACCATTTGCATGCATATCGTGTGGTTTTGCAGAAAACAACGTCCGCGTCTGCCAAAAGATCCATGCGCATGCTTAAAACGCGTTTTGGCACAAATCCATGTGCGGGTGCTAAAAAGAGCAGCATTGGCATGCTTTTCACGTCGTTTGGTAGAAATCCACGTGCGCGTTCTCCCAAAAGCACCATTTGCATGCATATCGTGTGGTTTTGCAGAAAACAACGTCCGCGTCTGCCAAAAGATCCATCCGCATGCTTAAAACGCGTTTTGGCACAAATCCATGTGCGGGTGCTCAAAAGAGCAGCATCGGCATGCTTTTCACGTCGTTTGGTAGAAATCCACGTGCGCGTTCTGCCAAAAGCACCATTTGCATGCATATCGTGTGGTTTTGCAGAAAACAGCGTCCGCGTCTATCAAAAGATGCATGTGCATGCTTAAAACTCCTTTTGGCGCAAATTCATGTGCGGGTGCTAAAAAGAGCAGCATCGACATGCTTTTCACGTCGTTTGGTAGAAATCCAAGTGCGCGTTCTGCCAAAAGCACCTTTTGCATGCATATCGTGTGGTTTTGCAGAAAACAACGTCCGCCTCTACCAAAAGATTCATGCGCATGCTTAAAACGCGTTTTGGCACAAATCCATGTGCGGGTGCTAAAAAGAGCAGCATCGGCATGCTTTTCACGTCGTTTGGTAGAAATCCACGTGCGCGTTCTGCCAAAAGCACCATTTGCATGCATATCGTGTGGTTTTGCAGAAAACAACGTCCGTGTCTACCAAAAGATGCATGTGCATGCTTAAAACGCGTTTTGGCACAAATCCATGTGCGGGTGCTAAAAAGAGCAGCATTGGCATGGTTTTCACGTCATTTGGTAGAAATCCACGTGCGCGTTTTCCCAAAAGCAACATTTGCATGCATATCGTGTGGTTTTGCAGAAAACAACGTCCGCGTCTACCAAAATATGCATGCGCATGCTTAAAACGCGTTTTGGCATAAATCCATGTGCGGGTATTAAAAAGAGCAGCATCGGCATGCTTTTCACGTCGTTTGGTAGAAATCCACGCGCGCGTTCTGCCAAAAGCACCATTTGCATGCATATCGTGTGGTTTTGCAGAAAACAACATCCGTGTCTACCAAAAGATGCATGTGCATGCTTAAAACGCGTTTTGGCACAAATCCATGTGCGGGTGCTAAAAAGAGCAGCTTCGGCATGCTTTTCACGTCGTTTGGTAGAAATCCACGCGCGCGTTCTGCCAAAAGCACCAGTTGCATGCATATCGTGTGGTTTTGCAGAAAACAACGTCCGCGTCTGCCAAAAGATCCATCCGCATGCTTAAAACGCGTTTTGGCACAAATCCATGTGCGGGTGCTCAAAAGAGCAGCATCGGCATGCTTTTCACGTCGTTTGGTAGAAATCCACGTGCGCGTTCTGCCAAAAGCACCATTTGCATGCATATCGTGTGGTTTTGCAGAAAACAGCGTCCGCGTCTATCAAAAGATGCATGTGCATGCTTACAACTCCTTTTGGCGCAAATTCATGTGCGGGTGCTAAAAAGAGCAGCATCGACATGCTTTTCACGTCGTTTGGTAGAAATCCACGGGCGCGTTCTGCCAAAAGCACCATTTGCATGCATATCGTGTGGTTTTGCAGAAAACAACGTCCGCCTCTACCAAAAGATTCATGCGCATGCTTAAAACGCGTTTTGGCACAAATCCATGTGCGGGTGCTAAAAAGAGCAGCATCGGCATGGTTTTCACGTCGTTTGGTAGAAATCCACGGGCGCGTTCAGCCAAAAGCACCATTTGCATGCATATCGTGTGGTTTTGCAGAAAACAACGTCCGCGTCTACCAAAATATGCATGCGCATGCTTAAAACGCGTTTTGGCACAAATCCATTGTGCGGGTGCTCAAAAGAGCAGCATCGGCATGCTTTTCACGTCGTTTGGTAGAAATCCACGTGCGCGTTCTGCCTAAAGCACCATTTGCATGCATATCATGTGGTTTTGCAGAAAACAGCGTCCGCGTCTACCAAAAGATGCATGTGCATGCTTAAAACGCGTTTTGGCACAAATCCATGTGCGGGTGCTAAAAAGAGCAGCATTGGCATGCTTTTCACGTCGTTTGGTAGAAATCTACGAGCGCGTTCTGCCGAAAGCACCATTTGCATGTATATCGTGTGGTTTTGCAGAAAACAGCGTCCGCGTCTACCAAAATATGCATGTGCATGCTTAAAACGCGTTTTGGCACAAATCCATGTGCGGGTGCTAAAAAGAGCAGCATCGGCATGCTTTTCACGTCGTTTGGTAGAAATCCACGTGCGCGTTCTCCCAAAAGCACCATTTGCATGCATATCGTGTGGTTTTGCAGAAAACAACGTCCGCGTCTACCAAAATATGCATGCGCATGCTTAAAACGCGTTTTGGCACAAATCCATTGTGCGGGTGCTCAAAAGAGCAGCATCGGCATGCTTTTCACGTCGTTTGGTAGAAATCCACGTGCGCGTTCTGCCAAAAGCACCATTTGCATGCATATCGTGTGGTTTTGCAGAAAACAGCGTCCGCGTCTACCAAAAATGCATGTGCATGCTTAAAACGCGTTTTGGCACAAATCCATGTGCGGGTGCTAAAAAGAGCAGCATTGGCATGCTTTTCACGTCGTTTGGTAGAAATCTACGAGCGCGTTCTGCCGAAAGCACCATTTGCATGTATATCGTGTGGTTTTGCAGAAAACAGCGTCCGCGTCTACCAAAAGATGCATGTGCATGCTTAAAACGCGTTTTGGCACAAATCCATGTGCGGGTGCTAAAAAGAGCAGCATTGGCATGCTTTTCACGTCATTTGGTAGTAATCCACGTGCGCGTTTTCCCAAAAGCAACATTTGCATGCATATCGTGTGGTTTTGCAGAAAACAACGTCCGCGTCTACCAAAATATGCATGCGCATGCTTAAAACGCGTTTTGGCACAAATCCATGTGCGGGTGCTAAAAAGAGCAGCATCGGCATGCTTTTCACGTCGTTTGGTAGAAATCCATGCGCGCGTTCTGCCAAAAGCACCATTTGCATGCATATCGTGTGGTTTTGCAGAAAACAACGTCCGTGTCTACGAAAAGATGCATGTGCATGCTTAAAACGCGTTTTGGCACAAATCCATGTGCGGGTGCTAAAAAGAGCAGCTTCGGCATGCTTTTCACGTCGTTTTGTAGAAATCCACGCGCGCGTTCTGCCAAAAGCACCATTTGCATGCATATCGTGTGGTTTTGCAGAAAACAACGTCCGCGTGTACCAAAATATGCATGCGCATGCTTAAAACGCGTTTTGGCACAAATCCATGTGCGGGTGCTAAAAAGAGCAGCATCGGCATGCTTTTCACGTCGTTTGGTAGAAATCCACGCGCGCGTTCTGCCAAAAGCACCATTTGCATGCATATCGTGTGGTTTTGCAGAAAACAACGTCCGCCTCTACCAAAAGATTCATGCGCATGCTTAAAACGCGTTTTGGCACAAATCCATGTGCGGGTGCTAAAAAGAGCAGCATCGGCATGGTTTTCACGTCGTTTGGTAGAAATCCACGGGCGCGTTCTGCCAAAAGCACCATTTGCATGCATATCGTGTGGTTTTGCAGAAAACAACGTCCGCGTCTGCCAAAAGATCCATGCGCATGCTTAAAACGCGTTTTGGCACAAATCCATGTGCGGGTGCTAAAAAGAGCAGCATTGGCATGCTTTTCACGTCGTTTGGTAGAAATCCACGTGCGCGTTCTCCCAAAAGCACCATTTGCATGCATATCGTGTGGTTTTGCAGAAAACAACGTCCGCGTCTACCAAAATATGCATGCGCATGCTTAAAACGCGTTTTGGCACAAATCCATTGTGCGGGTGCTCAAAAGAGCAGCATCGGCATGCTTTTCACGTCGTTTGGTAGAAATCCACGTGCGCGTTCTGCCAAAAGCACCATTTGCATGCATATCGTGTGGTTTTGCAGAAAACAGCGTCCGTGTCAACCAAAAGATGCATGTGCATGCTTAAAACGCGTTTTGGCACAAATCCATGTGCGGGTGCTAAAAAGAGCAGCATTGGCATGCTTTTCACGTCGTTTGGTAGAAATCTACGAGCGCGTTCTGCCGAAAGCACCATTTGCATGTATATCGTGTGGTTTTGCAGAAAACAGCGTCCGCGTCTACCAAAAGATGCATGTGCATGCTTAAAACGCGTTTTGGCACAAATCCATGTGCGGGTGCTAAAAAGAGCAGCATTGGCATGCTTTTCACGTCGTTTGGTAGAAATCCACGCGCGCGTTCTGCCAAAAGCACCATTTGCATGCATATCGTGTGGTTTTGCAGAAAACAACGTCCGCGTCTGCCAAAAGATCCATGCGCATGCTTAAAACGCGTTTTGGCACAAATCCATGTGCGGGTGCTCAAAAGAGCAGCATCGGCATGCTTTTCACGTCGTTTGGTAGAAATCCACGTGCGCGTTCTGCCAAAAGCACCATTTGCATGCATATCGTGTGGTTTTGCAGAAACAGCGTCCGCGTCTATCAAAAGATGCATGTGCATGCTTAAAACTCCTTTTGGCACAAATTCATGTGCGGGTGCTAAAAAGAGCAGCATCGGCATGCTTTTCACGTCGTTTGGTAGAAATCCACGCGCGCGTTCTGCCAAAAGCACCATTTGCATGCATATCGTGTGGTTTTGCAGAAAACAACGTCCGCCTCTACCAAAAGATTCATGCGCATGCTTAAAACGCGTTTTGGCACAAATCCATGTGCGGGTGCTAAAAAGAGCAGCATCGGCATGGTTTTCACGTCGTTTGGTAGAAATCCACGGGCGCGTTCTGCCAAAAGCACCATTTGCATGCATATCGTGTGGTTTTGCAGGAAACAACGTCCGCGTCTGCCAAAAGATCCATGCGCATGCTTAAAACGCGTTTTGGCACAAATCCATGTGCGGGTGCTAAAAAGAGCAGCATTGGCATGCTTTTCACGTCGTTTGGTAGAAATCCACGTGCGCGTTCTCCCAAAAGCACCATTTGCATGCATATCGTGTGGTTTTGCAGAAAACAACGTCCGCGTCTACCAAAATATGCATGCGCATGCTTAAAACGCGCTTTGGCACAAATCCATTGTGCGGGTGCTCAAAAGATCAGCATCGGCATGCTTTTCACGTCGTTTGGTAGAAATCCACGTGCGGGTTCTGCCAAAAGCACCATTTGCATGCATATCGTGTGGTTTTGCAGAAAACAGCGTCCGCGTCTACCAAAACATGCATGTGCATGCTTAAAACGCGTTTTGGCACAAATCCATGTGCGGGTGCTAAAAAGAGCAGCATTGGCATGCTTTTCACGTCGTTTGGTAGAAATCTACGAGCGCGTTCTGCCGAAAGCACCATTTGCATGTATATCGTGTGGTTTTGCAGAAAACAGCGTCCGCGTCTACCAAAAGATGCATGTGCATGCTTAAAACGCGTTTTGGCACAAATCCATGTGCGGGTGCTAAAAAGAGCAGCATTGGCATGCTTTTTACGTCATTTGGTAGAAATCCACGTGCGCGTTTTCCCAAAAGCAACATTTGCATGCATATCGTGTGGTTTTGCAGAAAACAACGTCCGCGTCTACCAAAATATGCATGCGCAGGCTTAAAACGCGTTTTGGCACAAATCCATGTGCGGGTGCTAAAAAGAGCAGCATCGGCATGCTTTTCACGTCGTTTGGTAGAAACCCACGCGCGCGTTCTGCCAAAAGCACCATTTGCATGCATATTGTGTGGTTTTGCAGAAAACAACGTCCGCGTCTACCAAAATATGCATGCGCATGTTTAAAACGCGTTTTCGCACAAATCCATGTGCGGGTGCTAAAAAGAGCAGCATCGGCATGCTTTTCACGTCGTTTCGTAGAAATCCACGCGCGCGTTCTGCCAAAAGCACCATTTGCATGCATATCGTGTGGTTTTGCAGAAAACAACGTCCGTGTCTACCAAAAGATGCATGTGCATGCTTAAAACGCGTTTTGGCACAAATCCATGTGCGGGTGCTAAAAAGAGCAGCTTCGGCATGCTTTCACGTCGTTTGGTAGAAATCCACGCGCGCGTTCTGCCAAAAGCACCATTTGCATGCATATCGTGTGGTTTTGCAGAAAACAACGTCCGCGTCTGCCAAAAGATCCATGCGCATGCTTAAAACGCGTTTTGGCACAAATCCATGTGCGGGTGCTCAAAAGAGCAGCATCGGCATGCTTTTCACGTCGTTTGGTAGAAATCCACGTGCGCGTTCTGCCAAAAGCACCATTTGCATGCATATCGTGCGGTTTTGCAGAAAACAGCGTCCGCGTCTATCAAAAGATGCATGTGCATGCTTAAAACTCCTTTTGGCACAAATTCTTGTGCGGGTGCTAAAAAGAGCAGCATCGGCATGCTTTTCACGTCGTTTGGTAGAAATCCACGCGCGCGTTCTGCCAAAAGCACCATTTGCATGCATATCGTGTGGTTTTGCAGAAAACAACGTCCGCCTCTACCAAAAGATTCATGCGCATGCTTAAAACGCGTTTTGGCACAAATCCATGTGCGGGTGCTAAAAAGAGCAGCATCGGCATGGTTTTCACGTCGTTTGGTAGAAATCCACGGGCGCGTTCTGCCAAAAGCACCATTTGCATGCATATCGTGTGGTTTTGCAGAAAACAACGTCCGCGTCTGCCAAAAGATCCATGCGCATGCTTAAAACGCGTTTTGGCACAAATCCATGTGCGGGTGCTAAAAAGAGCAGCATTGGCATGCTTTTCACGTCGTTTGGTAGAAATCCACGTGCGCGTTCTCCCAAAAGCACCATTTGCATGCATATCGTGTGGTTTTGCAGAAAACAACGTCCGCGTCTACCAAAATATGCATGCGCATGCTTAAAACGCGTTTTGGCACAAATCCATTGTGCGGGTGCTCAAAAGAGCAGCATCGGCATGCTTTTCACGTCGTTTGGTAGAAATCCACGTGCGCGTTCTGCCAAAAGCACCATTAGCATGCATATCGTGTGGTTTTGCAGAAAACAGCGTCCGCGTCTACCAAAAGATGCATGTGCATGCTTAAAACGCGTTTTGGCACAAATCCATGTGCGGGTGCTAAAAAGAGCAGCATCGGCATGGTTTTCACGTCGTTTGGTAGAAATCCACGGGCGCGTTCTGCCAAAAGCACCATTTGCATGCATATCGTGTGGTTTTGCAGGAAACAACGTCCGCGTCTGCCAAAAGATCCATGCGCATGCTTAAAACGCGTTTTGGCACAAATCCATGTGCGGGTGCTAAAAAGAGCAGCATTTGCATGCTTTTCACGTCGTTTGGTAGAAATCCACGTGCGCGTTCTCCCAAAAGCACCATTTGCATGCATATCGTGTGGTTTTGCAGAAAACAACGTCCGCGTCTACCAAAATATGCATGCGCATGCTTAAAACGCGTTTTGGCACAAATCCATTGTGCGGGTGCTCAAAAGAGCAGCATCGGCATGCTTTTCACGTCGTTTGGTAGAAATCCACGTGCGGGTTCTGCCAAAAGCACCATTTGCATGCATATCGTGTGGTTTTGCAGAAAACAGCGTCCGCGTCTACCAAAACATGCATGTGCATGCTTAAAACGCGTTTTGGCACAAATCCATGTGCGGGTGCTAAAAAGAGCAGCATTGGCATGCTTTTCACGTCGTTTGGTAGAAATCTACGAGCGCGTTCTGCCGAAAGCACCATTTGCATGTATATCGTGTGGTTTTGCAGAAAACAGCGTCCGCGTCTACCAAAAGATGCATGTGCATGCTTAAAACGCGTTTTGGCACAAATCCATGTGCGGGTGCTAAAAAGAGCAGCATTGGCATGCTTTTCACGTCATTTGGTAGAAATCCACGTGCGCGTTTTCCCAAAAGCAACATTTGCATGCATATCGTGTGGTTTTGCAGAAAACAACGTCCGCGTCTACCAAAATATGCATGCGCAGGCTTAAAACGCGTTTTGGCACAAATCCATGTGCGGGTGCTAAAAAGAGCAGCATCGGCATGCTTTTCACGTCGTTTGGTAGAAATCCACGCGCGCGTTCTGCCAAAAGCACCGTTTGCATGCATATTGTGTGGTTTTGCAGAAAACAACGTCCGCGTCTACCAAAATATGCATGCGCATGTTTAAAACGCGTTTTCGCACAAATCCATGTGCGGGTGCTAAAAAGAGCAGCATCGGCATGCTTTTCACGTCGTTTCGTAGAAATCCACGCGCGCGTTCTGCCAAAAGCACCATTTGCATGCATATCGTGTGGTTTTGCAGAAAACAACGTCCGTGTCTACCAAAAGATGCATGTGCATGCTTAAAACGCGTTTTGGCACAAATCCATGTGCGGGTGCTAAAAAGAGCAGCTTCGGCATGCTTTTCACGTCGTTTGGTAGAAATCCACGCGCGCGTTCTGCCAAAAGCACCATTTGCATGCATATCGTGTGGTTTTGCAGAAAACAACGTCCGCGTCTGCCAAAAGATCCATGCGCATGCTTAAAACGCGTTTTGGCACAAATCCATGTGCGGGTGCTCAAAAGAGCAGCATCGGCATGCTTTTCACGTCGTTTGGTAGAAATCCACGTGCGCGTTCTGCCAAAAGCACCATTTGCATGCATATCGTGTGGTTTTGCAGAAAACAGCGTCCGCGTCTATCAAAAGATGCATGTGCATGCTTAAAACTCCTTTTGGCACAAATTCATGTGCGGGTGCTAAAAAGAGCAGCATCGGCATGCTTTTCACGTCGTTTGGTAGAAATCCACGCGCGCGTTCTGCCAAAAGAACCATTTGCATGCATATCGTGTGGTTTTGCAGAAAACAACGTCCGCCTCTACCAAAAGATTCATGCGCATGCTTAAAACGCGTTTTGGCACAAATCCATGTGCGGGTGCTAAAAAGAGCAGCATCGGCATGGTTTTCACGTCGTTTGGTAGAAATCCACGGGCGCGTTCTGCCAAAAGCACCATTTGCATGCATATCGTGTGGTTTTGCAGAAAACAACGTCCGCGTCTGCCAAAAGATCCATGCGCATGCTTAAAACGCGTTTTGGCACAAATCCATGTGCGGGTGCTAAAAAGAGCAGCATTGGCATGCTTTTCACGTCGTTTGGTAGAAATCCACGTGCGCGTTCTCCCAAAAGCACCATTTGCATGCATATCGTGTGGTTTTGCAGAAAACAACGTCCGCGTCTACCAAAATATGCATGCACATGCTTAAAACGCGTTTTGGCACAAATCCATTGTGCGGGTGCTCAAAAGAGCAGCATCGGCATGCTTTTCACGTCGTTTGGTAGAAATCCACGTGCGCGTTCTGCCAAAAGCACCATTTGCATGCATATCGTGTGGTTTTGCAGAAAACAACGTCCGCGTCTACCAAAATATGCATGCGCATGCTTAAAACGCGTTTTGGCACAAATCCATGTGCGGGTGCTAAAAAGAGCAGCATTGGCATGCTTTTCACGTCGTTTGTTAGAAATCCACGCGCGCGTTCTGCCAAAAGCACCTTTTGCATGCATATCGTGTGGTTTTGCAGAAAACAACTTCCGCCTCTACCAAAAGATTCATGCGCATGCTTAAAACGCGTTTTGGCACAAATCCATGTGCGGGTGCTAAAAAGAGCAGCATCGGCATGCTTTTCACGTCGTTTGGTAGAAATCCACGTGCGCGTTCTGCCAAAAGCACCATTTGCATGCATATCGTGTGGTTTTGCAGAAAACAACGTCCGCGTCTGCCAAAATATGCATGCGCATGCTTAAAACGCCTTTTGGCACAAATCCATGTGCGGGTGCTAAAAAGAGCAGCATCGGCATGCTTCTCACGTCGTTTGGTAGAAATCCACGCGCGCGTTCTGCCAAAAGCACCATTTGCATGCATATCGTGTGGTTTTGCAGAAAACAACGTCCGCGTCTGCCAAAAGATCCATGCGCATGCCTAAAACGCGTTTTGGCACAAATCCATGTGCGGGTGCTAAAAAGAGCAGCATTGACATGCTTTTCACGTCGTTTGGTAGAAATCCACGTGCGCGTTCTGCCAAAGCACCATTTGCATGCATATCGTGTGGTTTTGCAGAAAACAACGTCCGCGTCTACCAAAAGATGCATGTGCATGCTTAAAACGCGTTTTGGCACAAATCCATGTGCGGGTGCTAAAAAGAGCAGCATCGGCATGCTTCTCACGTCGTTTGGTAGAAATCCACGTGCGCGTTCTGCCAAAAGCACCATTTGCATGCATATCGTGTGGTTTTGCAGAAAACAACGTCCGCGTCTGCCAAAAGATCCATGCGCATGCCTAAAACGCGTTTTGGCACAAATCCATGTGCGGGTGCTAAAAAGAGCAGCATTGGCATGCTTTTCACGTCGTTTGTTAGAAATCCACGCGCGCGTTCTGCCAAAAGCACCATTTGCATGCATATCGTGTGGTTTTGCAGAAAACAACGTCAGCGTCTACCAAAAGATGCATGTGCATGCTTAAAACGCCTTTTGGCACAAATCCATGTGCGGGTACTAAAAAGAGCAGCATCGGCATGCTTTTCACGTCGTTTGGTAGAAATCCACGCGCGCGTTCTGCCAAAAGCACCATTTGCATGCATATCGTGTGGTTTTGCAGAAAACAACGTCCGCGTCTACCAAAATATGCATGCGCATGCTTAAAACGCGTTTTGGCACAAATCCATGTGCGGGTGCTAAAAAGAGCAGCATTGGCATGCTTTTCACGTCGTTTGTTAGAAATCCACGCGCGCGTTCTGCCAAAAGCACCATTTGCATGCATATCGTGTGGTTTTGCGGAAAACAACGTCCGCGTCTACCAAAAGATGCATGTGCATGCTTAAAACGCGTTTTGGCACAAATCCATGTACGGGTGCTAAAAAGAGCAGCATCGGCATGCTTTTCACGTCGTTTGGTAGAAATCCAAGTGCGCGTTCTGCCAAAAGCACCTTTTGCATGCATATCGTGTGGTTTTGCAGAAAACAACTTCCGCCTCTACCAAAAGATTCATGCGCATGCTTAAAACGCGTTTTGGCACAAATCCATGTGCGGGTGCTAAAAAGAGCAGCATCGGCATGCTTTTCACGTCGTTTGGTAGAAATCCACGTGCGCGTTCTGCCAAAAGCACCATTTGCATGCATATCGTGTGGTTTTGCAGAAAACAACGTCCGCGTCTGCCAAAAGATCCATGAGCATGCCTAAAACGCGTTTTGGCACAAATCCATGTGCGGGTGCTAAAAAGAGCAGCATTAAAATGTTTTTCGCGTCGTTTGGTAGAAATCCACGTGCGCGTTCTGCCAAAAGCACCATTTGCATGCATATCGTGTGGTTTTGCAGAAAACAACGTCCGCGTCTACCAAAAGATGCATGTGCATGCTTAAAACTCCTTTTGGCACAAATTCATGTGCGGCTGCTAAAAAGAGCAGCATCGGCATGCTTTTCACGTCGTTTGGTAGAAATCCACGCGCGCGTTCTGCCAAAAGCACCATTTGCATGCATATCGTGTGGTTTTGCAGAAAACAACGTCCGCCTCTACCAAAAGATTCATGCACATGCTTAAAACGCGTTTTGGCACAAATCCATGTGCGGGTGCTAAAAAGAGCAGCATCGGCATGGTTTTCACGTCGTTTGGTAGCAATCCACGGGCGCGTTCTGCCAAAAGCACCATTTGCATGCATATCGTGTGGTTTTGCAGAAAACAACGTCCGCGTCTGCCAAAAGATCCATGCGCATGCTTAAAACGCGTTTTGGCACAAATCCATGCGCGGGTGCTAAAAAGAGCAGCATTGGCATGCTTTTCACGTCGTTTGGTAGAAATCCACGTGCGCGTTCTCCCAAAAGCACCATTTGCATGCATATCGTGTGGTTTTGCAGAAAACAACGTCCGCGTCTACCAAAATATGCATGCGCATGCTTAAAACGCGTTTTGTTCACAAATACATGTGCGGGTGCTAAAAAGAGCAGCATTGGCATGCTTTTCACGTCATTTGGTAGAAATCCACGTGCGCGTTTTCGCAAAAGCAACATTTGCATGCATATCGTGTGGTTTTGCAGAAAACAACGTCCGCGTCTACCAAAATATGCATGCGCATGCTTAAAACGCGTTTTGGCACAAATCCATGTGCGGGTGCTAAAAAGAGCAGCATCGGCATGCTTTTCACGTCGTTTGGTAGAAATCCACGCGCGCGTTCTGCCAAAAGCACCATTTGCACGCATATCGTGTGGTTTTGCAGAAAACAACGTCCGCGTCTGCCAAAAGATCCATGCGCATGCTTAAAACGCGTTTTGGCACAAATCCATGTGCGGGTGCTAAAAAGAGCAGCTTCGGCATGCTTTTCACGTCGTGTGGTAGAAATCCACGCGCGCGTTCTGCCAAAAGCACCATTTGCATGCATATCGTGTGGTTTTGCAGAAAACAACGTCCGCGTCTGCCAAAAGATCCATGCGCATGCTTAAAACGCGTTTTGGCACAAATCCATGTGCGGGTGCTCAAAAGAGCAGCATCGGCATGCTTTTCACGTCGTTTGGTAGAAATCCACGCGAGCGTTCTGCCAAAAGCACCATTTGCATGCATATCGTGAGTTTCGCAGAAAACAGCGTCCGCGTCTATCAAAAGATGCATGTGCATGCTTAAAACGCGTTTTGGCACAAATCCATGTGCGGGTGCTAAAAAGAGCAGCTTCGGCATGCTTTTCACGTCGTTTGGTAGAAATCTACGAGCGCGTTCTGCCAAAAGCACCATTTGCATGCATATCGTGTGGTTTTGCAGAAAACAGCGTCCACGTCTACCAAAAGATGCATGTGCATGCTTAAAACGCGTTTTGGCACAAATCCATGTGCGGGTGCTAAAAAGAGCAGCATCGGCATGCTTTTCACGTCGTTTGGTAGAAATCCACGCGCGCGTTCTGCCAAAAGCACCATTTGCATGCATATCGTGTGGTTTTGCAGAAAACAACGTCCGCGTCTACCAAAATATGCATGCGCATGCTTAAAACGCGTTTTGGCACAAATCCATGTGCGGGTGCTAAAAAGAGCAGCATTGGCATGCTTTTCACGTCGTTTGTTAGAAATCCACGCGTGCGTTCTGCCAAAAGCACCATTTGCATGCATATCGTGTGGTTTTGCAGAAAACAACGTCCGCGTCTACCAAAAGATGCATGTGCATACTTAAAACGCGTTTTGGCACAAATCCATGTACGGGTGCTAAAAAGAGCAGCATCGGCATGCTTTTCACGTCGTTTGGTAGCAATCCAAGTGCGCGTTCTGCCAAAAGCACCTTTTGCATGCATATCGTGTGGTTTTGCAGAAAACAACGTCCGCCTCTACCAAAATATGCATGCGCATGCTTAAAACGCCTTTTGGCACAAATCCATGTGCGGGTGCTAAAAAGAGCAGCATCGGCATGCTTCTCACGTCGTTTGGTAGAAATCCACGCGCGCGTTCTGCCAAAAGCACCATTTGCATGCATATCGTGTGGTTTTGCAGAAAACAACGTCCGCGTCTGCCAAAAGATCCATGCGCATGCCTAAAACGCGTTTTGGCACAAATCCATGTGCGGGTGCTAAAAAGAGCAGCATTGACATGCTTTTCACGTCGTTTGGTAGAAATCCACGTGCGCGTTCTGCCAAAAGCACCATTTGCATGCATATCGTGTGGTTTTGCAGAAAACAACGTCCGCGTCTACCAAAAGATGCATGTGCATGCTTAAAACGCGTTTTGGCACAAATCCATGTGCGGGTGCTAAAAAGAGCAGCATCGGCATGCTTCTCACGTCGTTTGGTAGAAATCCACGTGCGCGTTCTGCCAAAAGCACCATTTGCATGCATATCGTGTGGTTTTGCAGAAAACAACGTCCGCGTCTGCCAAAAGATCCATGCGCATGCCTAAAACGCGTTTTGGCACAAATCCATGTGCGGGTGCTAAAAAGAGCAGCATTGACATGCTTTTCACGTCGTTTGGTAGAAATCCACGTGCGCGTTCTGCCAAAAGCACCATTTGCATGCATATCGTGTGGTTTTGCAGAAAACAACGTCCGCGTCTACCAAAAGATGCATGTGCATGCTTAAAACTCCTTTTGGCACAAATTCATGTGCGGGTGCTAAAAACAGCAGCATCGGCATGCTTTTCACGTCGTTTGGTAGAAATCCACGCGCGCGTTCTGCCAAAAGCACCATTTGCATGCATATCGTGTGTTTTTGCAGAAAACAACGTCCGCCTCTACCAAAAGATTCATGCGCATGCTTAAAACGCGTTTTGGCACAAATACATGTGCGGGTGCTAAAAAGAGCAGCATCGGCATGGTATTCACGTCGTTTGGTAGAAATCCACGGGCGCGTTCTGCCAAAAGCACCATTTGCATGCATATCGTGTGGTTTTGCAGAAAACAAAGTCCGCGTCTGCCAAAAGATCCATGCGCATGCTTAAAACGCGTTTTGGCACAAATCCATGTGCGGGTGCTAAAAACAGCAGCATTGGCATGCTTTCAACGTCGTTTGGTAGAAATCCACGTGCGCGTTCTCCCAAAAGCACCATTTGCATGCATATCGTGTGGTTTTGCAGAAAACAACGTCCGCGTCTACCAAAATATGCATGCGCATGCTCAAAACGCGTTATGGCACAAATCCAAGTGCGGGTGCTAAAAAGAGCAGCTTCGGCATGCTTTTCACGTGGTAGGGTAGAAATCCACGCGCGGGTTCTGCCAAAAGCACCATTTGCATGCATATCGTGTGGTTTTGCAGAAAACAACGTCCGCGTCTACCAAAAGATGCATGTGCATGCTTAAAACGCGTTTTGGCACAAATCCATGTGCGGGTGCTAAGAAGAGCAGAATTGGCATTCTTTTCACGTCGTTTGGTAGAAGTCCACGTGCGCGTTCTGCCAAAAGCACCATTTGCATGCATATCGTGTGGTTTTGCAGAAAACAGCGTCCGCGTCTACCAAAAGATGCATGTGCATGCTTAAAACGCGTTTTGGCACAAATCCATGTGCGGGTGCTAAAAAGAGCAGCATTGGCATGCTTTTCACGTCGTTTGGTAGAAATCTACGAGCGCGTTCTGCCAAAAGCACCATTTGCATGCATATCGTGTGGTTTTGCAGAAAACAGCGTCCGCGTCTATCAAAAGATGCGTGTGCATGCTTAAAACTCCTTTTGGCACAAATTCATGTGCGGGTGCTAAAAAGAGCAGCATCGGCATGCTTTTCACGTCGTTTGGTAGAAATCCACGCGCGCGTTCTGCCAAAAGCACCATTTGCATGCATATCGTGTGGTTTTGCAGAAAACAACGTCCGCCTCTACCAAAAGATTCATGCGCATGCTTAAAACGCGTTTTGGCACAAATCCATGTGCGGGTGCTAAAAGAGCAGCATCGGCATGGTTTTCACGTCGTTTGGTAGAAATCCACGGGCGCGTTCTGCCAAAAGCACCATTTGCATGCATATCGTGTGGTTTTGCAGGAAACAACGTCCGCGTCTGCCAAAAGATCCATGCGCATGCTTAAAACGCGTTTTGGCACAAATCCATGTGCGGGTGCTAAAAAGAGCAGCATTGGCATGCTTTTCACGTCGTTTGGTAGAAATCCACGTGCGCGTTCTCCCAAAAGCACCATTTGCATGCATATCGTGTGGTTTTGCAGAAAACAACGTCCGCGTCTACCAAAATATGCATGCGCATGCTTAAAACGCGTTTTGGCACAAATCCATTGTGCGGGTGCTCAAAAGAGCAGCATCGGCATGCTTTTCACGTCGTTTGGTAGAAATCCACGTGCGGGTTCTGCCAAAAGCACCATTTGCATGCATATCGTGTGGTTTTGCAGAAAACAGCGTCCGCGTCTACCAAAACATGCATGTGCATGCTTAAAACGCGTTTTGGCACAAATCCATGTGCGGGTGCTAAAAAGAGCAGCATTGGCATGCTTTTCACGTCGTTTGGTAGAAATCTACGAGCGCGTTCTGCCGAAAGCACCATTTGCATGTATATCGTGTGGTTTTGCAGAAAACAGCGTCCGCGTCTACCAAAAGATGCATGTGCATGCTTAAAACGCGTTTTGGCACAAATCCATGTGCGGGTGCTAAAAAGAGCAGCATTGGCATGCTTTTCACGTCATTTGGTAGAAATCCACGGCGCGTTTTCCCATAAGCAACATTTGCATGCATATCGTGTGGTTTTGCAGAAAACAACGTCCGCGTCTACCAAAATATGCATGCGCAGGCTTAAAACGCGTTTTGGCACAAATCCATGTGCGGGTGCTAAAAAGAGCAGCATCGGCATGCTTTTCACGTCGTTTGGTAGAAATCCACGCGCGCGTTCTGCCAAAAGCACCATTTGCATGCATATTGTGTGGTTTTGCAGAAAACAACGTCCGCGTCTACCAAAATATGCATGCGCATGTTTAAAACGCGTTTTCGCACAAATCCATGTGCGGGTGCTAAAAAGAGCAGCATCGGCATGCTTTTCACGTCGTTTCGTAGAAATCCACGCGCGCGTTCTGCCAAAAGCACCATTTGCATGCATATCGTGTGGTTTTGCAGAAAACAACGTCCGTGTCTACCAAAAGATGCATGTGCATGCTTAAAACGCGTTTTGGCACAAATCCATGTGCGGGTGCTAAAAAGAGCAGCTTCGGCATGCTTTTCACGTCGTTTGGTAGAAATCCACGCGCGCGTTCTGCCAAAAGCACCATTTGCATGCATATCGTGTGGTTTTGCAGAAAACAACGTCCGCGTCTGCCAAAAGATCCATGCGCATGCTTAAAACGCGTTTTGGCACAAATCCATGTGCGGGTGCTCGAAAGAGCAGCATCGGCATGCTTTTCACGTCGTTTGGTAGAAATCCACGTGCGCGTTCTGCCAAAAGCACCATTTGCATGCATATCGTGTGGTTTTGCAGAAAACAGCGTCCGCGTCTATCAAAAGATGCATGTGCATGCTTAAAACTCCTTTTTGGCACAAATTCATGTGCGGGTGCTAAAAAGAGCAGCATCGGCATGCTTTTCACGTCGTTTGGTAGAAATCCACGCGCGCGTTCTGCCAAAAGCACCATTTGCATGCATATCGTGTGGTTTTGCAGAAAACAACGTCCGCCTCTACCAAAAGATTCGTGCGCATGCTTAAAACGCGTTTTGGCACAAATCCATGTGCGGGTGCTAAAAAGAGCAGCATCGGCATGGTTTTCACGTCGTTTGGTAGAAATCCACGGGCGCGTTCTGCCAAAAGCACCATTTGCATGCATATCGTGTGGTTTTGCAGAAAACAACGTCCGCGTCTGCCAAAAGATCCATGCGCATGCTTAAAACGCGTTTTGGCACAAATCCATGTGCGGGTGCTAAAAAGAGCAGCATTGGCATGCTTTTCACGTCGTTTGGAAATCCACGTGCGCGTTCTCCCAAAAGCACCATTTGCATGCATATCGTGTGGTTTTGCAGAAAACAACGTCCGCGTCTACCAAAATATGCATGCGCATGCTTAAAACGCGTTTTGGCACAAATCCATTGTGCGGGTGCTCAAAAGAGCAGCATCGGCATGCTTTTCACGTCGTTTGGTAGAAATCCACGTGCGCGTTCTGCCAAAAGCACCATTAGCATACATATCGTGTGGTTTTGCAGAAAACAGCGTCCGCGTCTACCAAAAGATGCATGTGCATGCTTAAAACGCGTTTTGGCACAAATCCATGTGCGGGTGCTAAAAAGAGCAGCATCGGCATGGTTTTCACGTCGTTTGGTAGAAATCCACGGGCGCGTTCTGCCAAAAGCACCATTTGCATGCATATCGTGTGGTTTTGCAGGAAACAACGTCCGCGTCTGCCAAAAGATCCATGCGCATGCTTAAAACGCGTTTTTGGCACAAATCCATGTGCGGGTGCTAAAAAGAGCAGCATTGGCATGCTTTTCACGTAGTTTGGTAGAAATCCACGTGCGCGTTCTCCCAAAAGCACCATTTGCATGCATATCGTGTGGTTTTGCAGAAAACAACGTCCGCGTCTACCAAAATATGCATGCGCATGCTTAAAACGCGTTTTGGCACAAATCCATTGTGCGGGTGCTCAAAAGAGCAGCATCGGCATGCTTTTCACGTCGTTTGGTAGAAATCCACGCGCGCGTTCTGCCAAAAGCACCATTTGCATGCATATTGTGTGGTTTTGCAGAAAACAACGTCCGCGTCTACCAAAATATGCATGCGCATGTTTAAAACGCATTTTCGCACAAATCCATGTGCGGGTGCTAAAAAGAGCAGCATCGGCATGCTTTTCACGTCGTTTCGTAGAAATCCACGCGCGCGTTCTGCCAAAAGCACCATTTGCATGCATATCGTGTGGTTTTGCAGAAAACAACGTCCGTGTCTACCAAAAGATGCATGTGCATGCTTAAAACGCGTTTTGGCACAAATCCATGTGCGGGTGCTAAAAAGAGCAGCTTCGGCATGCTTTTCACGTCGTTTGGTAGAAATCCACGCGCGCGTTCTGCCAAAAGCACCATTTGCATGCATATCGTGTGGTTTTGCAGAAAACAACGTCCGCATCTGCCAAAAGATCCATGCGCATGCTTAAAACGCGTTTTGGCACAAATCCATGTGCGGGTGCTCAAAAGAGCAGCATCGGCATGCTTTTCACGTCGTTTGGTAGAAATCCACGTGCGCGTTCTGCCAAAAGCACCATTTGCATGCATATCGTGTGGTTTTGCAGAAAACAGCGTCCGCGTCTATCAAAAGATGCATGTGCATGCTTAAAACTCCTTTTGGCACAAATTCATGTGCGGGTGCTAAAAAGAGCAGCATCGGCATGCTTTTCACGTCGTTTGGTAGAAATCCACGCGCGCGTTCTGCCAAAAGCACCATTTGCATGCATATCGTGTGGTTTTGCAGAAAACAACGTCCGCCTCTACCAAAAGATTCATGCGCATGCTTAAAACGCGTTTTGGCACAAATCCATGTGCGGGTGCTAAAAAGAGCAGCATTGGCATGCTTTTCACGTCGTTTGGTAGAAATCCACGTGCGCGTTCTCCCAAAAGCACCATTTGCATGCATATCGTGTGGTTTTGCAGAAAACAACGTCCGCGTCTACCAAAATATGCATGCGCATGCTTAAAACGCGTTTTGGCACAAATCCATTGTGCGGGTGCTCAAAAGAGCAGCATCGGCATGCTTTTCACGTCGTTTGGTAGAAATCCACGTGCGCGTTCTGCCAAAAGCACCATTAGCATGCATATCGTGTGGTTTTGCAGAAAACAGCGTCCGCGTCTACCAAAAGATGCATGTGCATGCTTAAAACGCGTTTTGGCACAAATCCATGTGCGGGTGCTAAAAAGAGCAGCATCGGCATGGTTTTCACGTCGTTTGGTAGAAATCCACGGCGCGTTCTGCCAAAAGCACCATTTGCATGCATATCGTGTGGTTTTGCAGGAAACAACGTCCGCGTCTGCCAAAAGATCCATGCGCATGCTTAAAACGCGTTTGGCACAAATCCATGTGCGAGTGCTAAAAAGAGCAGCATTGGCATGCTTTTCACGTCGTTTGGTAGAAATCCACGTGCGCGTTCTCCCAAAAGCACCATTTGCATGCATATCGTGTGGTTTTGCAGAAAAACAACGTCCGCGTCTACCAAAATATGCATGCGCATGCTTAAAACGCGTTTTGGCACAAATCCATTGTGCGGGTGCTCAAAGAGCAGCATCGGCATGCTTTTCACGTCGTTTGGTAGAAATCCACGTGCGGGTTCTGCCAAAAGCACCATTTGCATGCATATCGTGTGGTTTTGCAGAAAACAGCGTCCGCGTCTACCAAAACATGCATGTGCATGCTTAAAACGCGTTTTGGCACAAATCCATGTGCGGGTGCTAAAAAGAGCAGCATTGGCATGCTTTTCACGTCGTTTGGTAGAAATCTACGAGCGCGTTCTGCCGAATGCACCATTTGCATGTATATCGTGTGGTTTTGCAGAAAACAGCGTCCGCGTCTACCAAAAGATGCATGTGCATGCTTAAAACGCGTTTTGGCACAAATCCATGTGCGGGTGCTAAAAAGAGCAGCATTGGCATGCTTTTCACGTCATTTGGTAGAAATCCACGTGCGCGTTTTCCCAAAAGCAACATTTGCATGCATATCGTGTGGTTTTGCAGAAAACAACGTCCGCGTCTACCAAAATATGCATGCGCAGGCTTAAAACGCGTTTTGGCACAAATCCATGTGCGGGTGCTAAAAAGAGCAGCATCGGCATGCTTTTCACGTCGTTTGGTAGAAATCCACGCGCGCGTTCTGCCAAAAGCACCATTTGCATGCATATTGTGTGGTTTTGCAGAAAACAACGTCCGCGTCTACCAAAATATGCATGCGCATGTTTAAAACGCGTTTTCGCACAAATCCATGTGCGGGTGCTAAAAAGAGCAGCATCGGCATGCTTTTCACGTCGTTTCGTAGAAATCCACGCGCGCGTTCTGCCAAAAGCACCATTTGCATGCATATCGTGTGGTTTTGCAGAAAACAACGTCCGTGTCTACCAAAAGATGCATGTGCATGCTTAAAACGCGTTTTGGCACAAATCCATGTGCGGGTGCTAAAAGAGCAGCTTCGGCATGCTTTTCACGTCGTTTGGTAGAAATCCACGCGCGCGTTCTGCCAAAAGCACCATTTGCATGCATATCGTGTGGTTTTGCAGAAAACAACGTCCGCGTCTGCCAAAAGATCCATGCGCATGCTTAAAACGCGTTTTGGCACAAATCCATGTGCGGGTGCTCAAAAGAGCAGCATCGGCATGCTTTTCACGTGGTTTGGTAGAAATCCACGTGCGCGTTCTGCCAAAAGCACCATTTGCATGCATATCGTGTGGTTTTGCAGAAAACAGCGTCCGCGTCTATGAAAAGATGCATGTGCATGCTTAAAACTCCTTTTGGCACAAATTCATGTGCGGGTGCTAAAAAGAGCAGCATCGGCATGCTTTTCACGTCGTTTGGTAGAAATCCACGCGCGCGTTCTGCCAAAAGCACCATTTGCATGCATATCGTGTGGTTTTGCAGAAAACAACGTCCGCCTCTACCAAAAGATTCATGCGCATGCTTAAAACGCGTTTTGGCACAAATCCATGTGCGGGTGCTAAAAAGAGCAGCATCGGCATGGTTTTCACGTCGTTTGGTAGAAATCCACGGGCGCGTTCTGCCAAAAGCACCATTTGCATGCATATCGTGTGGTTTTGCAGAAAACAACGTCCGCGTCTGCCAAAAGATCCATGCGCATGCTTAAAACGCGTTTTGGCACAAATCCATGTGCGGGTGCTAAAAAGAGCAGCATTGGCATGCTTTTCACGTCGTTTGGTAGAAATCCACGTGCGCGTTCTCCCAAAAGCACCATTTGCATGCATATCGTGTGGTTTTGCAGAAAACAACGTCCGCGTCTACCAAAATATGCATGCGCATGCTTAAAACGCGTTTTGGCACAAATCCATTGTGCGGGTGCTCAAATGAGCAGCATCGGCATGCTTTTCACGTCGTTTGGTAGAAATCCACGTGCGCGTTCTGCCAAAAGCACCATTAGCATGCATATCGTGTGGTTTTGCAGAAAACAGCGTCCGCGTCTACCAAAAGATGCATGTGCATGCTTAAAACGCGTTTTGGCACAAATCCATGTGCGGGTGCTAAAAAGAGCAGCATTGGCATGCTTTTCACGTCGTTTGGTAGAAATCTACGAGCGCGTTCTGCCGAAAGCACCATTTGCATGTATATCGTGTGGTTTTGCACAAAACAGCGTCCGCGTCTACCAAAAGATGCATGTGCATGCTTAAAACGCGTTTTGGCACAAATCTATGTGCGGGTGCTAAAAAGAGCAGCATTGACATGCTTTTCACGTCATTTGGTAGAAATCCACGTGCGCGTTTTCCCAAAAGCAACATTTGCATGCATATCGTGTGGTTTTGCAGAAAACAACGTCCGCGTCTACCAAAATATGCATGCGCATGCTTAAAACGCGTTTTGGCGCAAATCCATATGCGGGTGCTAAAAAGAGCAGCATCGGCATGCTTTTCACGTCGTTTGGTAGAAATCCACGCGCGCGTTCTGCCAAAAGCACCATTTGCATGCATATCGTGTGGTTTTGCAGAAAACAACGTCCGTGTCTACCAAAAGATGCATGTGCATGCTTAAAACGCGTTTTGGCACAAATCCATGTGCGGGTGCTAAAAAGGGCAGCTTCGGCATGCTTTTCACGTCGTTTGGTAGAAATCCACGCGCGCGTTCTGCCAAAAGCACCATTTGCATGCATATCGTCTGGTTTTGCAGAAAACAACGTCCGCGTCTGCCAAAAGATCCATGCGCATGCTTAAAACGCGTTTTGGCACAAATCCATGTGCGGGTGCTCAAAAGAGCAGCATCGGCATGCTTTTCACGTCGTTTGGTAGAAATCCACGTGCGCGTTCTGCCAAAAGCACCATTTGCATGCATATCGTGTGGTTTTGCAGAAAACAGCGTCCGCGTCTATCAAAAGATGCATGTGCATGCTTAAAACGCGTTTTGGCACAAATCCATGTGCGGGTGCTAAAAAGAGCAGCATTGGCATGCTTTTGACGTCATTTGGTAGAAATCTACGAGCGCGTTCTGCCAAAGCACCATTTGCATGCATATCGTGTGGTTTTGCAGAAAACAGCGTCCGCGTCTACCAAAAGATGCATGTGCATGCTTAAAACGCGTTTTGGCACAAATCCATGTGCGGGTGCTAAAAAGAGCAGCATCGGCATGCTTTTCACGTCGTTTGGTAGAAATCCACGCGCGCGTTCTGCCAAAAGCACCATTTGCATGCATATCGTGTGGTTTTGCAGAAAACAACGTCCGCGTCTACCAAAATATGCATGCGCATGCTTAAAACGCGTTTTGGCACAAATCCATGTGCGGGTGCTAAAAAGAGCAGCATTGGCATGCTTTTCACGTCGTTTGTTAGAAATCCACGCGCGCGTTCTGCCAAAAGCACCATTTGCATGCATATCATGTGGTTTTGCAGAAAACAACGTCAGCGTCTACCAAAAGATGCATGTGCATGCTTAAAACGCCTTTTGGCACAAATCCATGTGCGGGTACTAAAAAGAGCAGCATCGGCATGCTTTTCACGTCGTTTGGTAGAAATCCACGCGCGCGTTCTGCCAAAAGCACCATTTGCATGCATATCGTGTGGTTTTGCAGAAAACAACGTCCGCGTCTACCAAAATATGCATGCGCATGCTTAAAACGCGTTTTGGCACAAATCCATGTGCGGGTGCTAAAAAGAGCAGCATTGGCATGCTTTTCACGTCGTTTGTTAGAAATCCACGCGCGCGTTCTGCCAAAAGCACCATTTGCATGCATATCGTGTGGTTTTGCGGAAAACAACGTCCGCGTCTACCAAAAGATGCATGTGCATGCTTAAAACGCGTTTTGGCACAAATCCATGTACGGGTGCTAAAAAGAGCAGCATCGGCATGCTTTTCACGTCGTTTGGTAGAAATCCAAGTGCGCGTTCTGCCAAAAGCACCTTTTGCATGCATATCGTGTGGTTTTGCAGAAAACAACTTCCGCCTCTACCAAAAGATTCATGCGCATGCTTAAAACGCGTTTTGGCACAAATCCATGTGCGGGTGCTAAAAAGAGCAGCATCGGCATGCTTTTCACGTCGTTTGGTAGAAATCCACGTGCGCGTTCTGCCAAAAGCACCATTTGCATGCATATCGTGTGCTTTTGCAGAAAACAACGTCCGCGTCTGCCAAAAGATCCATGAGCATGCCTAAAACGCGTTTTGGCACAAATCCATGTGCGGGTGCTAAAAAGAGCAGCATTGACATGCTTTTCGCGTCGTTTGGTAGAAATCCACGTGCGCGTTCTGCCAAAAGCACCATTTGCATGCATATCGTGTGGTTTTGCAGAAAACAACGTCCGCGTCTACCAAAAGATGCATGTGCATGCTTAAAACTCCTTTTGGCACAAATTCATGTGCGGCTGCTAAAAAGAGCAGCATCGGCATGCTTTTCACGTCGTTTGGTAGAAATCCACGCGCGCGTTCTGCCAAAAGCACCATTTGCATGCATATCGTGTGGTTTTGCAGAAAACAACGTCCGCCTCTACCAAAAGATTCATGCACATGCTTAAAACGCGTTTTGGCACAAATCCATGTGCGGGTGCTAAAAAGAGCAGCATCGGCATGGTTTTCACGTCGTTTGGTAGCAATCCACGGGCGCGTTCTGCCAAAAGCACCATTTGCATGCATATCGTGTGGTTTTGCAGAAAACAACGTCCGCGTCTGCCAAAAGATCCATGCGCATGCTTAAAACGCGTTTTGGCACAAATCTATGCGCGGGTGCTAAAAAGAGCAGCATTGGCATGCTTTTCACGTCGTTTGGTAGAAATCCACGTGCGCGTTCTCCCAAAAGCACCATTTGCATGCATATCGTGTGGTTTTGCAGAAAACAACGTCCGCGTCTACCAAAATATGCATGCGCATGCTTAAAACGCGTTTTGTTCACAAATCCATGTGCGGGTGCTAAAAAGAGCAGCATTGGCATGCTTTTCACGTCATTTGGTAGAAATCCACGTGCGCGTTTTCCCAAAAGCAACATTTGCATGCATATCGTGTGGTTTTGCAGAAAACAATGTCCGCGTCTACCAAAATATGCATGCGCATGCTTAAAACGCGTTTTGGCACAAATCCATGTGCGGGTGCTAAAAAGAGCAGCATCGGCATGCTTTTCACGTCGTTTGGTAGAAATCCACGCGCGCGTTCTGCCAAAAGCACCATTTGCACGCATATCGTGTGGTTTTGCAGAAAACAACGTCCGCGTCTACCAAAAGATGCATGTGCATGCTTAAAACGCGTTTTGGCACAAATCCATGTGCGGGTGCTAAAAAGAGCAGCTTCGGCATGCTTTTCACGTCGTTTGGTAGAAATCCACGCGCGCGTTCTGCCAAAAGCACCATTTGCATGCATATCGTGTGGTTTTGCAGAAAACAACGTCCGCGTCTGCCAAAAGATCCATGCGCATGCTTAAAACGCGTTTTGGCACAAATCCATGTGCGGGTGCTCAAAAGAGCAGCATCGGCATGCTTTTCACGTCGTTTGGTAGAAATCCACGCGCGCGTTCTGCCAAAAGCACCATTTGCATGCATATCGTGAGTTTTGCAGAAAACAGCGTCCGCGTCTATCAAAAGATGCATGTGCATGCTTAAAACGCGTTTTGGCACAAATCCATGTGCGGGTGCTAAAAAGAGCAGCTTCGGCATGCTTTTCACGTCGTTTGGTAGAAATCTACGAGCGCGTTCTGCCAAAAGCACCATTTGCATGCATATCGTGTGGTTTTGCAGAAAACAGCGTCCACGTCTACCAAAAGATGCATGTGCATGCTTAAAACGCGTTTTGGCACAAATCCATGTGCGGGTGCTAAAAAGAGCAGCATCGGCATGCTTTTCACGTCGTTTGGTAGAAATCCACGCGCGCGTTCTGCCAAAAGCACCATTTGCATGCATATCGTGTGGTTTTGCAGAAAACAACGTCCGCGTCTACCAAAATATGCATGCGCATGCTTAAAACGCGTTTTGGCACAAATCCATGTGCGGGTGCTAAAAAGAGCAGCATTGGCATGCTTTTCACGTCGTTTGTTAGAAATCCACGCGTGCGTTCTGCCAAAAGCACCATTTGCATGCATATCGTGTGGTTTTGCAGAAAACAACGTCCGCGTCTACCAAAAGGTGCATGTGCATACTTAAAACGCGTTTTGGCACAAATCCATGTACGGGTGCTAAAAAGAGCAGCATCGGCATGCTTTTCACGTCGTTTGGTAGAAATCCAAGTGCGCGTTCTGCCAAAAGCACCTTTTGCATGCATATCGTGTGGTTTTGCAGAAAACAACGTCCGCCTCTACCAAAATATGCATGCGCATGCTTAAAACGCGTTTTGGCACAAATCCATGTGCGGGTGCTAAAAAGAGCAGCATCGGCATGCTTCTCACGTCGTTTGGTAGAAATCCACGCGCGCGTTCTGCCAAAAGCACCATTTGCATGCATATCGTGTGGTTTTGCAGAAAACAACGTCCGCGTCTACCAAAAGATGCATGTGCATGCTTAAAACTCCTTTTGGCACAAATTCATGTGCGGGTGCAAAAAACAGCAGCATCGGCATGCTTTTCGCGTCGTTTGGTAGAAATCCACGCGCGCGTTCTGCCAAAAGCACCATTTGCATGCATATCGTGTGGTTTTGCAGAAAACAGCGTCCGCGTCTGCCAAAAGATCCATGCGCATGCCTAAAACGCGTTTTGGCACAAATCCATGTGCGGGTGCTAAAAAGAGCAGCATTGACATGCTTTTCACGTCGTTTGGTAGAAATCCACGCGCGCGTTCTGCCAAAAGCACCATTTGCATGCATATCGTGTGGTTTTGCAGAAAACAACGTCCGTGTCTACCAAAAGATGCATGTGCATGCTTAAAACGCGTTTTGGCACAAATCCATGTGCGGGTGCTAAAAAGAGCAGCTTCGGCATGCTTTTCACGTCGTTTGGTAGAAATCCACGCGCGCGTTCTGCCAAAAGCACCATTTGCATGCATATCGTGTGGTTTTGCAGAAAACAACGTCCGCGTCTGCCAAAAGATCCATGCGCATGCTTAAAACGCGTTTTGGCACAAATCCATGTGCGGGTGCTCAAAAGAGCAGCATCGGCATGCTTTTCACGTGGTTTGGTAGAAATCCACGTGCGCGTTCTGCCAAAAGCACCATTTGCATGCATA
>NW_027460611.1:0-50590 GCF_050947875.1 Dermacentor variabilis | reverse complement strand
CGTGGATTTCTAACAAACGACGTGAAAAGCATGCCGAAGCTGCTCTTTTTAGCACCCGCACATGGATTTGTGCCAAAACGCGTTTTCAGCATGCACATGCATCTTTTGGTAGACGCGGACGCAGTTTTCTGCAAAACCACACGATATGCATGCAAGTGGTGCTTTTGGCAGAACGCGCACGTGGATTTCTACCAAACGACGTGAAAAGCATGCCGATGCTGCTCTTTTTAGCACCCGCACATGGATTTGTGCCAAAACGCGTTTTAAGCATGCACATGCATCTTTTGGTAGACGCGGACGCAGTTTTCTGCAAAACCACACGATATGCATGCAAATGGTGCTTTTGGCAGAGCGCGCACGTGGATTTCTACCAAACGACGCGAAAAGCATGCCGATGCTGCTCTTTTTAGCACCCACACATGGATTTGTGCCAAAACGCGTTTTAAGCATGCACATGCATCTTTTGGTAGACGCGGACGCAGTTTTCTGCAAAACCACACGATATGCATGCAAATGGTGCTTTTTGCAGAACGCGCACGTGGATTTCCACCAAACGACATGAAAAGCATGCCGATGCTGCTCTTTTTAGCACCCGCACATGGATTTGTGCCAAAACGCGTTTTAAGCATGCACATGCATCTTTTGGTAGACGCGGACGCAGTTTTGTGCAAAACCACACGATATGCATGCAAATGGTGCTTTTGGCAGAACGCGCACGTCGATTTCTACCAAACGACGTGAAAAGCATGCCGATGCTGCTCTTTTTAGCACCCGCACATGGATTTGTGCCAAAACGCGTTTTAAGCACGCACATGCATCTTTTGGTAGACGCGGACGCAGTTTTCTGCAAAACCACACGATATGCATGCAAATGGTGCTTTTGGCAGAACGCGCACGTGGATTTCTACCAAACGACGTGAAAAGCATGCCGATGCTGCTCTTTTAGCACCCGCACATGGATTTGTGCCAAAACGCGTTTTAAGCATGCACATGCATCTTTTGGTAGACGCGGACGCAGTTTTCTGCAAAACCACACGATATGCATGCAAATGGTGCTTTTGGCAGAACGCGCACGTGGATTTCCACCAAACGACATGAAAAGCATGCCGATGCTGCTCTTTTTAGCACCCGCACATGTATTTGTGCCAAAACGCGTTTTAAGCATGCACATGCATCTTTTGGTAGACGCGGACGCGGTTTTCTGCAAAACCACACGATATGCATGCAAATGGTGCTTTTGACAGAACGCGCACGTGGACTTCTACCAAACGACGTGAAAAGCATGCCGATGCTGCTCTTTTTAGCACCCGCACATGGATTTGTGCCAAAACGCGTTTTAAGCATGCACATGCATCTTTTGGTAGACGCGGACGCAGTTTTCAGCAAAACCACACGATATGCATGCAAATGGTGCTTTTGGCAGAACGCGCACGTGGATTTCTACGAAACGACGTGAAAAGCATGCCGATGCTGCTCTTTTTAGCACAAGCACATGGATTTGTGCGAAAACGCGTTTTAAGCATGCACATGCATCTTTTGGTAGACGCGGACGCAGTTTTCTGCAAAACCACAAGATATGCATGCAAATGGTGCTTTTGGCAGAACGCGCACGTGGATTTCTACCAAACGACGTGAAAAGCATGCCGATGCTGCTCTTTTTAGCACCCGCACATGGATTTGTGCCAAAACGCGTTTTAAGCATGCACATGCATCTTTTGGTAGACGCGGACGCAGTTTTCTGCAAAACCACACGATATGCATGCAAATGGTGCTTTTGGGAGAACGCGCACGTGGATTTCTACCAAACGACGTGAAAAGCATGCCGATGCTGCTCTTTTTAGCACCCGCACATGTATTTGTGCCAAAACGCGTTTTAAGCATGCACATGCATATTTTGGTCGACGCGGACGCACTTTTCTGCAAAACCACACGATATGCATGCAAATGGTGCTTTTGGCCGAACGCGCACGTGGATTTCTAACAAACGACGTGAAAAGCATGCCGAAGCTGCTCTTTTTAGCACCCGCACATGGATTTGTGCCAAAACGCGTTTTCAGCATGCACATGCATCTTTTGGTAGACGCGGACACAGTTTTCTGCAAAACCGCACGATATGCATGCAAATGGTGCTTTTGGCAGAACGCGCACGTGGATTTCTACCAAACGACGTGAAAAGCATGCCGATGCTGCTCTTTTTAGCACCCGCACATGGATTAGTGCCAAAACGCGTTTTAAGCATGCACAAGCATCTTTTGGTAGACGCGGACGTAGTTTTCTGCAAAACCACACGATATGCATGCATATGGTGCTTTTGGCAGAACGCGCACGTGGATTTCTACCAAACGACGTGAAAAGCATGCCGATGCTGCTCTTTTTAGCACCCGCACATGGATTTGTGCCAAAACGCGTTTTAAGCATGCACATGCATCTTTTGGTAGACGCGGACGCAGTTTTCTGCAAAACCACACGATATGCATGCAAATGGTGCTTTTGGCAGAACGCGCACGTGGATTTCTACGAAACGACGTGAAAAGCATGCCGATGCTGCTCTTTTTAGCACCCGCACATGGATTTGTGCGAAAACGCGTTTTAAGCATGCACATGCATCTTTTGGTAGACGCGGACGCAGTTTTCTGCAAAACCACACGATATGCATGCAAATGGTGCTTTTGGCAGAACGCGCACGTGGATTTCTACCAAACGACGTGAAAAGCATGCCGATGCTGCTCTTTTTAGCACCCGCACATGGATTTGTGCCAAAACGCGTTTTAAGCATGCATATGCATCTTTTGGTAGACGCGGACGCAGTTTTCTGCAAAACCACACGATATGCATGCAAATGGTGCTTTTGGCAGAACGCGCACGTGGATTTCTACCAAACGACGTGAAAAGCATGCCGATGCTGCTCTTTTTAGCACCCGCACATGGATTTGTGCCAAAACGCGTTTTAAGCATGCATATGCATCTTTTGGTAGACGCGGACGCAGTTTTCTGCAAAACCACACGATATGCATGCAAATGGTGCTTTTGGCCGAACGCGCACGTGGATTTCTACCAAACGACGTGAAAAGCATGCCGATGCTGCTCTTTTTAGCACGCGCACATGGATTTGTGCCAAAACGCGTTTTCAGCATGCACATGCATCTTTTGGTAGACGCGGACACAGTTTTCTGCAAAACCGCACGATATGCATGCAAATGGTGCTTTTGGCAGAACGCGCACGTGGATTTCTACCAAACGACGTGAAAAGCCTGCCGATGCTGCTCTTTTTAGCACCCGCACATGGATTTGTGCCAAAACGCGTTTTAAGCATGCACATGCATCTTTTGGTAGACGCGGACGCAGTTTTCAGCAAAACCACACGATATGCATGCAAATGGTGCTTTTGGCAGAACGCGCACGTGGATTTCTACGAAACGACGTGAAAAGCATGCCGATGCTGCTCTTTTTAGCACAAGCACATGGATTTGTGCGAAAACGCGTTTTAAGCATGCACATGCATCTTTTGGTAGACGCGGACGCAGTTTTCTGCAAAACCACAAGATATGCATGCAAATGGTGCTTTTGGCAGAACGCGCACGTGGATTTCTACCAAACGACGTGAAAAGCATGCCGATGCTGCTCTTTTTAGCACCCGCACATGGATTTGTGCCAAAACGCGTTTTAAGCATGCACATGCATCTTTTGGTAGACGCGGACGCAGTTTTCTGCAAAACCACACGATATGCATGCAAATGGTGCTTTTGGCAGAACGCGCACGTGGATTTCTACCAAACGACGTGAAAAGCATGCCGATGCTGCTCTTTTTAGCACCCGCACATGGATTTGTGCCAAAACGCGTTTTAAGCATGCACATGCATATTTTGGTCGACGCGGACGCACTTTTCTGCAAAACCACACGATATGCATGCAAATGGTGCTTTTGGCCGAACGCGCACGTGGATTTCTAACAAACGACGTGAAAAGCATGCCGAAGCTGCTCTTTTTAGCACCCGCACATGGATTTGTGCCAAAACGCGTTTTCAGCATGCACATGCATCTTTTGGTAGACGCGGACGCAGTTTTCTGCAAAACCACACGATATGCATGCAAGTGGTGCTTTTGGCAGAACGCGCACGTGGATTTCTACCAAACGACGTGAAAAGCATGCCGATGCTGCTCTTTTTAGCACCCGCACATGGATTTGTGCCAAAACGCGTTTTAAGCATGCACATGCATCTTTTGGTAGACGCGGACGCAGTTTTCTGCAAAACCACACGATATGCATGCAAATGGTGCTTTTGGCAGAGCGCGCACGTGGATTTCTACCAAACGACGCGAAAAGCATGCCGATGCTGCTCTTTTTAGCACCCACACATGGATTTGTGCCAAAACGCGTTTTAAGCATGCACATGCATCTTTTGGTAGACGCGGACGAAGTTTTCTGCAAAACCACACGATATGCATGCAAATGGTGCTTTTTGCAGAACGCGCACGTGGATTTCCACCAAACGACATGAAAAGCATGCCGATGCTGCTCTTTTTAGCACCCGCACATGGATTTGTGCCAAAACGCGTTTTAAGCATGCACATGCATCTTTTGGTAGACGCGGACGCAGTTTTGTGCAAAACCACACGATATGCATGCAAATGGTGCTTTTGGCAGAACGCGCACGTCGATTTCTACCAAACGACGTGAAAAGCATGCCGATGCTGCTCTTTTTAGCACCCGCACATGGATTTGTGCCAAAACGCGTTTTAAGCACGCACATGCATCTTTTGGTAGACGCGGACGCAGTTTTCTGCAAAACCACACGATATGCATCCAAATGGTGCTTTTGGCAGAACGCGCACGTCGATTTCTACCAAACGACGTGAAAAGCATGCCGATGCTGCTCTTTTTAGCACCCGCACATGGATTTGTGCCAAAACGCGTTTTAAGCACGCACATGCATCTTTTGGTAGACGCGGACGCAGTTTTCTGCAAAACCACACGATATGCATGCAAATGGTGCTTTTGGCAGAACGCGCACGTGGATTTCTACCAAACGACGTGAAAAGCATGCCGATGCTGCTCTTTTTAGCACCCGCACATGGATTTGTGCCAAAACGCGTTTTAAGCATGCACATGCATCTTTTGGTAGACGCGGACGCAGTTTTCTGCAAAACCACACGATATGCATGCAAATGGTGCTTTTGGCAGAACGCGCACGTGGATTTCCACCAAACGACATGAAAAGCATGCCGATGCTGCTCTTTTTAGCACCCGCACATGTATTTGTGCCAAAACGCGTTTTAAGCATGCACATGCATCTTTTGGTAGACGCGGACGCGGTTTTCTGCAAAACCACACGATATGCATGCAAATGGTGCTTTTGACAGAACGCGCACGTGGACTTCTACCAAACGACGTGAAAAGCATGCCGATGCTGCTCTTTTTAGCACCCGCACATGGATTTGTGCCAAAACGCGTTTTAAGCATGCACATGCATCTTTTGGTAGACGCGGACGCAGTTTTCAGCAAAACCACACGATATGCATGCAAATGGTGCTTTTGGCAGAACGCGCACGTGGATTTCTACGAAACGACGTGAAAAGCATGCCGATGCTGCTCTTTTTAGCACAAGCACATGGATTTGTGCGAAAACGCGTTTTAAGCATGCACATGCATCTTTTGGTAGACGCGGACGCAGTTTTCTGCAAAACCACAAGATATGCATGCAAATGGTGCTTTTGGCAGAACGCGCACGTGGATTTCTACCAAACGACGTGAAAAGCATGCCGATGCTGCTCTTTTTAGCACCCGCACATGGATTTGTGCCAAAACGCGTTTTAAGCATGCACATGCATCTTTTGGTAGACGCGGACGCAGTTTTCTGCAAAACCACACGATATGCATGCAAATGGTGCTTTTGGCAGAACGCGCACGTGGATTTCTACCAAACGACGTGAAAAGCATGCCGATGCTGCTCTTTTTAGCACCCGCACATGGATTTGTGCCAAAACGCGTTTTAAGCATGCACATGCATATTTTGGTCGACGCGGACGCACTTTTCTGCAAAACCACACGATATGCATGCAAATGGTGCTTTTGGCCGAACGCGCACGTGGATTTCTAACAAACGACGTGAAAAGCATGCCGAAGCTGCTCTTTTTAGCACCCGCACATGGATTTGTGCCAAAACGCGTTTTCAGCATGCACATGCATCTTTTGGTAGACGCGGACGCAGTTTTCTGCAAAACCACACGATATGCATGCAAGTGGTGCTTTTGGCAGAACGCGCACGTGGATTTCTACCAAACGACGTGAAAAGCATGCCGATGCTGCTCTTTTTAGCACCCGCACATGGATTTGTGCCAAAACGCGTTTTAAGCATGCACATGCATCTTTTGGTAGACGCGGACGCAGTTTTCTGCAAAACCACACGATATGCATGCAAATGGTGCTTTTGGCAGAGCGCGCACGTGGATTTCTACCAAACGACGCGAAAAGCATGCCGATGCTGCTCTTTTTAGCACCCACACATGGATTTGTGCCAAAACGCGTTTTAAGCATGCACATGCATCTTTTGGTAGACGCGGACGCAGTTTTCTGCAAAACCACACGATATGCATGCAAATGGTGCTTTTTGCAGAACGCGCACGTGGATTTCCACCAAACGACATGAAAAGCATGCCGATGCTGCTCTTTTTAGCACCCGCACATGGATTTGTGCCAAAACGCGTTTTAAGCATGCACATGCATCTTTTGGTAGACGCGGACGCAGTTTTGTGCAAAACCACACGATATGCATGCAAATGGTGCTTTTGGCAGAACGCGCACGTCGATTTCTACCAAACGACGTGAAAAGCATGCCGATGCTGCTCTTTTTAGCACCCGCACATGGATTTGTGCCAAAACGCGTTTTAAGCACGCACATGCATCTTTTGGTAGACGCGGACGCAGTTTTCTGCAAAACCACACGATATGCATGCAAATGGTGCTTTTGGCAGAACGCGCACGTGGATTTCTACCAAACGACGTGAAAAGCATGCCGATGCTGCTCTTTTTAGCACCCGCACATGGATTTGTGCCAAAACGCGTTTTAAGCATGCACATGCATCTTTTGGTAGACGCGGACGCAGTTTTCTGCAAAACCACACGATATGCATGCAAATGGTGCTTTTGGCAGAACGCGCACGTGGATTTCCACCAAACGACATGAAAAGCATGCCGATGCTGCTCTTTTTAGCACCCGCACATGTATTTGTGCCAAAACGCGTTTTAAGCATGCACATGCATCTTTTGGTAGACGCGGACGCGGTTTTCTGCAAAACCACACGATATGCATGCAAATGGTGCTTTTGACAGAACGCGCACGTGGACTTCTACCAAACGACGTGAAAAGCATGCCGATGCTGCTCTTTTTAGCACCCGCACATGGATTTGTGCCAAAACGCGTTTTAAGCATGCACATGCATCTTTTGGTAGACGCGGACGCAGTTTTCAGCAAAACCACACGATATGCATGCAAATGGTGCTTTTGGCAGAACGCGCACGTGGATTTCTACGAAACGACGTGAAAAGCATGCCGATGCTGCTCTTTTTAGCACAAGCACATGGATTTGTGCGAAAACGCGTTTTAAGCATGCACATGCATCTTTTGGTAGACGCGGACGCAGTTTTCTGCAAAACCACAAGATATGCATGCAAATGGTGCTTTTGGCAGAACGCGCACGTGGATTTCTACCAAACGACGTGAAAAGCATGCCGATGCTGCTCTTTTTAGCACCCGCACATGGATTTGTGCCAAAACGCGTTTTAAGCATGCACATGCATCTTTTGGTAGACGCGGACGCAGTTTTCTGCAAAACCACACGATATGCATGCAAATGGTGCTTTTGGGAGAACGCGCACGTGGATTTCTACCAAACGACGTGAAAAGCATGCCGATGCTGCTCTTTTTAGCACCCGCACATGTATTTGTGCCAAAACGCGTTTTAAGCATGCACATGCATATTTTGGTCGACGCGGACGCACTTTTCTGCAAAACCACACGATATGCATGCAAATGGTGCTTTTGGCCGAACGCGCACGTGGATTTCTAACAAACGACGTGAAAAGCATGCCGAAGCTGCTCTTTTTAGCACCCGCACATGGATTTGTGCCAAAACGCGTTTTCAGCATGCACATGCATCTTTTGGTAGACGCGGACACAGTTTTCTGCAAAACCGCACGATATGCATGCAAATGGTGCTTTTGGCAGAACGCGCACGTGGATTTCTACCAAACGACGTGAAAAGCATGCCGATGCTGCTCTTTTTAGCACCCGCACATGGATTTGTGCGAAAACGCGTTTTAAGCATGCACATGCATCTTTTGGTAGACGCGGACGCAGTTTTCTGCAAAACCACACGATATGCATGCAAATGGTGCTTTTGGCAGAACGCGCACGTGGATTTCTACCAAACGACGTGAAAAGCATGCCGATGCTGCTCTTTTTAGCACCCGCACATGGATTAGTGCCAAAACGCGTTTTAAGCATGCACAAGCATCTTTTGGTAGACGCGGACGTAGTTTTCTGCAAAACCACACGATATGCATGCATATGGTGCTTTTGGCAGAACGCGCACGTGGATTTCTACCAAACGACGTGAAAAGCATGCCGATGCTGCTCTTTTTAGCACCCGCACATGGATTTGTGCCAAAACGCGTTTTAAGCATGCACATGCATCTTTTGGTAGACGCGGACGCAGTTTTCTGCAAAACCACACGATATGCATGCAAATGGTGCTTTTGGCAGAACGCGCACGTGGATTTCTACGAAACGACGTGAAAAGCATGCCGATGCTGCTCTTTTTAGCACCCGCACATGGATTTGTGCGAAAACGCGTTTTAAGCATGCACATGCATCTTTTGGTAGACGCGGACGCAGTTTTCTGCAAAACCACACGATATGCATGCAAATGGTGCTTTTGGCAGAACGCGCACGTGGATTTCTACCAAACGACGTGAAAAGCATGCCGATGCTGCTCTTTTTAGCACCCGCACATGGATTTGTGCCAAAACGCGTTTTAAGCATGCATATGCATCTTTTGGTAGACGCGGACGCAGTTTTCTGCAAAACCACACGATATGCATGCAAATGGTGCTTTTGGCAGAACGCGCACGTGGATTTCTACCAAACGACGTGAAAAGCATGCCGATGCTGCTCTTTTTAGCACCCGCACATGGATTTGTGCCAAAACGCGTTTTAAGCATGCATATGCATCTTTTGGTAGACGCGGACGCAGTTTTCTGCAAAACCACACGATATGCATGCAAATGGTGCTTTTGGCCGAACGCGCACGTGGATTTCTACCAAACGACGTGAAAAGCATGCCGATGCTGCTCTTTTTAGCACGCGCACATGGATTTGTGCCAAAACGCGTTTTCAGCATGCACATGCATCTTTTGGTAGACGCGGACACAGTTTTCTGCAAAACCGCACGATATGCATGCAAATGGTGCTTTTGGCAGAACGCGCACGTGGATTTCTACCAAACGACGTGAAAAGCCTGCCGATGCTGCTCTTTTTAGCACCCGCACATGGATTAGTGCCAAAACGCGTTTTAAGCATGCACATGCATCTTTTGGTAGACGCGGACGCAGTTTTCTGCAAAACCACACGATATGCATGCAAATGGTGCTTTTGGCAGAACGCGCACGTGGATTTCTACCAAACGACGTGAAAAGCATGCCGATGCTGCTCTTTTTAGCACCCGCACATGGATTTGTGCCAAAACGCGTTTTAAGCATGCACATGCATCTTTTGGTAGACGCGGACGCAGTTTTCTGCAAAACCACACGATATGCATGCAAACGGTGCTTTTGGCAGAATGCGCACGTGGATTTCTACCAAACGACGTGAAAAGCATGCCGATGCTGCTCTTTTTAGCACCCGCACATGGATTTGTGCGAAAACGCGTTTTAAGCATGCACATGCATCTTTTGGTAGACGCGGACGCAGTTTTCTGCAAAACCACAAGATATGCATGCAAATGGTGCTTTTGGCAGAACGCGCACGTGGATTTCTACCAAACGACGTGAAAAGCATGCCGATGCTGCTCTTTTTAGCACCCGCACATGGATTTGTGCCAAAACGCGTTTTAAGCATGCACATGCATCTTTTGGTAGACGCGGACGCAGTTTTCTGCAAAACCACACGATATGCATGCAAATGGTGCTTTTGGCAGAACGCGCACGTGGATTTCTACCAAACGACGTGAAAAGCATGCCGATGCTGCTCTTTTTAGCACCCGCACATGGATTTGTGCCAAAACGCGTTTTCAGCATGCACATGCATCTTTTGGTAGACGCGGACACAGTTTTCTGCAAAACCGCACGATAGCATGCAAATGGTGCTTTTGGCAGAACGCGCACGTGGATTTCTACCAAACGACGTGAAAAGCATGCCGATTCTGCTCTTTTTAGCACCGGCACATGGATTTGTGCGAAAACGCGTTTTAAGCATGCACATGCATCTTTTGGTAGACGCAGACGCAGTTTCTGCAAAACCACACGATATGCATGCAAATGGTGCTTTTGGCAGAACGCGCACGTGGATTTCTACCAAACGACGTGAAAAGCATGCCGATGCTGCTCTTTTTAGCACCCGCACATGGATTTGTGCCAAAACGCGTTTTAAGCATGCACATGCATCTTTTGGAAGACGCGGACGCAGTTTTCTGCAAAACCACACGATATGCATGCAAATGGTGCTTTTGGCAGAACGCGCACGTGGATTTCTACCAAACGACGTGAAAAGCATGCCGATGCTGCTCTTTTTAGCACCCGCTCATGGATTTGTGCCAAAACGCGTTTTAAGCATGCACATGCATCTTTTGGTAGACGCGGACGCAGTTTTCTGCAAAACCACACGATATGCATGCAAATGGTGCTGTTGGCCGAACGCGCACGTGGATTTCTACCAAACGACGTGAAAAGCATGCCGATGCTGCTCTTTTTAGCACCCGCACATGGATTTGTGCCAAAACGCGTTTTTCAGCATGCACATGCATCTTTTGGTAGACGCGGACACAGTTTTCTGCAAAACCGCAAGATATGCATGCAAATGGTGCTTTTGGCAGAACGCGCACGTGGATTTCTACCAAACGACGTGAAAAGCATGCCGATGCTGCTCTTTTTAGCACCGCACATGGATTTGTGCCAAAACGCGTTTTAAGCATGCACCATGCATCTTTTGGTAGACGCGGACGCACTTTTCTGCAAAACCACACGATATGCATGCAAATGGTGCTTTTGGCAGAACGCGCACGTGGATTTCTACAAACGACGTGAAAAGCATGCCGATGCTGCTCTTTTTAGCACCCGCACATGGATTTGTTCCAAAACGCGTTTTAAGCATGCACATGCATATTTTGGAAGACGCGGACGCAGTTTACTGCAAAACCACACGATATGCATGCAAATGGTGCTTTTGGCCGAACGCGCGCGTGGATTTCTACCAAACGACGAGAAAAGCATGCCGATGCTGCTCTTTTAGCACCCCGCACATGGATTTGTGCCAAAACGCGTTTTCAGCATGCACATGCATCTTTTGGTAGACGCGGACACAGTTTTCTGCAAAACCGCACGATATGCATGCAAATGTTGCTTTTGGCAGAACGCGCACGTGGATTTCTACGAAACGACGTGAAAAGCATGCCGATGCTGCTCTTTTTAGCACCCGCACATGGATTTGTGCCAAAACACGTTTTAAGCATGCACATGCATCTTTTGATAGACGCGGACGCAGTTTTCTGCAAAACCACACGATATGCATGCAAATGGTGCTTTTGGCAGAACGCGCACGTGGATTTCTACCAAACGACGTGAAAAGCATGCCGATGCTGCTCTTTTTAGCACCCACACATGGATTTGTGCCAAAACGCGTTTTAAGCATGCACATCCATCTACTGGTAGACGCGGACGCAGTTTTCTGCAAAACCACACGATATGCATGCAAATGGTGCTTTTGGCAGAGCGCGCACGTGGATTTCTACCAAACGACGCGAAAAGCATGCGATGCTGCTCTTTTTAGCACCCACACATGGATTTGTGCCAAAACGCGTTTTAAGCATGCACATGCATCTTTTGGTAGACGCGGACGCAGTTTTCTGCAAAACCACACGATATGCATGCAAATGGTGCTTTTGGCAGAACGCGTACGTGGATTTCCACCAAACGACATGAAAAGCATGCCGATGCTGCTCTTTTTAGCACCCGCACATGGATTTGTGCCAAAACGCGTTTTAAGCATGCACATGCATCTTTTGGTAGACGCGGACGCAGTTTTCTGCAAAACCACACGATATGCATGCAAATGGTGCTTTTTGGCTGAACGCGCACGTGGATTTCTACCAAACGACGTGAAAAGCATGCCGATGCTGCTCTTTTTAGCACACGCACATGGATTTGTGCCAAAACGCGTTTTAAGCATGCACATGCATCTTTTGGTAGACGCGGACGCGGTTTTCTGCAAAACCACACGATATGCATGCAAATGGTGCTTTTGGCAGAACGCGCACGTGGATTTCTGCCAAACGACGTGAAAAGCATGCCGATGCTGCTCTTTTTAGCACCCGCACATGGATTTGTGCCAAAACGCGTTTTAAGCATGCACATGCATCTTTTGGTAGACGCGGACGCAGTTTTCTGCAAAACCACACGATATGCATTCAAATGGTGCTTTTTGCAGAACGCGCACGTGGATTTCTACCAAACGACGTGAAAAGCATGCCGATGCTGCTCTTTTTAGCACCCGCACATGGATTTGTGCCCAAAACGCGTTTTAAGCATGCACATGCATATTTTGGTAGACGCGGACGCAGTTTTCTGCAAAACTACACGATATGCATGCAAATGGTGCTTTTGGCCGAGCGCGCACGTGGATTCTAACAAACGACGTGAAAAGCATGCCGATGCTGCTCTTTTTAGCACCCGCACATGGATTTGTGCCAAAACGCTTTTTCAGCATGCACATGCATCTTTTGGTAGACGCGGACACAGTTTTCTGCAAAACCGCACGATATGCATGCAAATGGTGCTTTTCGCAGAACGCGCACGTGGATTTCTACCAAACGACGTGAAAAGCATGCCGATGCTGCTCTTTTTAGCACCCGCACATGGATTTGTGCGAAAACGCGTTTTAAGCATGCACATGCATCTTTTGGTAGACGCGGACGCAGTTTTCTGCAAAACCACACGATATGCATGCAAATGGTGCTTTTGGCAGAACGCGCACGTGGATTTCTACCAAACGACGTGAAAAGCATGCCGATGCTGCTCTTTTTAGCACCCGCACATGGATTTGTGCCAAAACGCGTTTTAAGCATGCACATGCATCTTTGGTAGACGCGGACGCAGTTTTCTGCAAAACCACACGATATGCATGCAAATGGTGCTTTTGGCAGAACGCGCACGTGGATTTCTACCAAACGACGTGAAAAGCATGCCGATGCTGCTCTTTTTAGCACCCGCACATGGATTTGTGCCAAAACGCGTTTTAAGCATGCACATGCATATTTTGGTAGACGCGGACGCAGTTTTCTGCAAAACCACACGATATGCATGCAAATGGTGCTTTTAGCAGAACGCGCACGTGGATTTCTACCAAACGACGTGAAAAGCATGCCGATGCTGCTCTTTTTAGCACCCACACATGGATTTGTGCCAAAACGCGTTTTAAGCATGCACATGCATCTTTTGGTAGACGCGGACGCAGTTTTCTGCAAAACCACACGATATGCATGCAAATGGTGCTTTTTGCAGAACGCGCACGTGGATTTCTACCAAACGACGTGAAAAGCATGCCGATGCTGCTCTTTTTAGCACCCGCACATGGATTTGTGCCAAAACGCGTTTTAAGCATGCACATGCATATCTTGGTAGACGCGGACGCAGTTTTCTGCAAAACTACACGATATGCATGCAAATGGTGCTTTTGGCCGAGCGCGCATGTGGATTTCTAACAAACGACGTGAAAAGCATGCCGATGCTGCTCTTTTTAGCACCCGCACATGGATTTGTGCCAAAACGCTTTTTCAGCATGCACATGCATCTTTTGGTAGACGCGGACACAGTTTTCTGCAAAACCGCACGATATGCATGCAAATGGTGCTTTTGGCAGAACGCGCACGTGGATTTCTACCAAACGACGTGAAAAGCAGATGCCGATGCTGCTCTTTTTAGCACCCGCACATGGATTTGTGCGAAAACGCGTTTTAAGCATGCACATGCATCTTTTGGTAGACGCGGACGCAGTTTTCTGCAAAACCACACGATATGCATGCAAATGGTGCTTTGGCAGAACGCGCACGTGGATTTCTACCAAACGACGTGAAAAGCATGCCGATGCTGCTCTTTTTAGCACCCGCACATGGATTTGTGCCAAAACGCGTTTTAAGCATGCACATGCATCTTTTGGTAGACGCGGACGCAGTTTTCTGCAAAACCACACGATATGCATGCAAATGGTGCTTTTGGCAGAACGCGCACCTGGTATTTCTACCAAACGACGTGAAAAGCATGCCGATGCTGCTCTTTTTAGCACCCGCACATGGATTTGTGCCAAAACGCGTTTTAAGCATGCACATGCATATTTTGGTAGACGCGGACGCAGTTTTCTGCAAAACCACACGATATGCATGCAAATGGTGCTTTTGGCCGAACGCGCCGTGGATTTCTACCAAACGACGTGAAAAGCATGCCGATGCTGCTCTTTTTAGCACCCGCACATGGATTTGTGCCAAAACGCGTTTTCAGCATGCACATGCATCTTTTGGTAGACGCGGACACAGTTTTCTGCAAAACCGCACGATATGCATGCAAATGGTGCTTTTGGCAGAACGCGCACGTGGATTTCTACCAAACAACGTGAAAAGCATGCCGATGCTGCTCTTTTTAGCACCCCGCACATGGATTTGTGCCAAAACGCGTTTTAAGCATGCACATGCATCTTTTGGTAGACGTGGACGCAGTTTTCTGCAAAACCACACGATATGCATGCAAATGGTGCTTTTGGCAGAACGCGCACGTGGATTTCTACCAAACGACGTGAAAAGCATGCGATGCTGCTCTTTTTAGCACCCGCACATGGATTTGTTCCAAAACGCGTTTTAAGCATGCACATGCATATTTTGGTAGACGCGGACGCAGTTTACTGCAAAACCACACGATATGCATGCAAATGGTGCTTTTGGCCGAACGCGCACGTGGATTTCTACCAAACGACGTGAAAAGCATGCCGATGCTGCTCTTTTTAGCACCCGCACATGGATTTGTGCCAAAACGCGTTTTCAGCATGCACATGCATCTTTTGGTAGACGCGGTTACAGTTTTCTGCAAAACCGCACGATATGCATGCAAATGGTGCTTTTGGCAGAACGCGCACGTGGATTTCTACCAAACAACGTGAAAAGCATGCCGATGCTGCTCTTTTTAGCACCCACACATGGATTTGTGCCAAAACGCGTTTTAAGCATGCACATGCATCTTTTGGTAGACGCGGACGCAGTTTTCTGCAAAACCACACGATATGCATGCAAATGGTGCTTTTGGCAGAACGCGCACGTGGATTTCCACCAAACGACATGAAAAGCATGCCGATGCTGCTCTTTTTAGCACCCGCACATGGATTTGTGCCAAAACGCGTTTTAAGCATGCACATGCATCTTTTGGTAGACGCGGACGCAGTTTTCTGCAAAACCACACGATATGCATGCAAATGGTGCTTTTGGCAGAACGCGCACGTCGATTTCTACCAAACGACGTGAAAAGCATGCCGATGCTGCTCTTTTTAGCACCCGCACATGGATTTGTGCCAAAACGCGTTTTAAGCACGCACATGCATCTTTTGGTAGACGCGGACACAGTTTTCTGCAAAACCACACGATATGCATGCAAATGGTGCTTTTGGCTGAACGCGCACGTGGATTTCTACCAAACGACGTGAAAAGCATGCCGATGCTGCTCTTTTTAGCACACGCACATGGATTTGTGCCAAAACGCGTTTTAAGCATGCACATGCATCTTTTGGTAGACGCGGACGCGGTTTTCTGCAAAACCACACGATATGCATGCAAATGGTGCTTTTGGCAGAACGCGCACGTGGATTTCTGCCAAACGACGTGAAAAGCATGCCGATGCTGCTCTTTTTAGCACCCGCACATGGATTTGTGCCAAAACGCGTTTTAAGCATGCACATGCATCTTTTGGTAGACGCGGACGCAGTTTTCTGCAAAACCACACGATATGCATTCAAATGGTGCTTTTTGCAGAACGCGCACGTGGATTTCTACCAAACGACGTGAAAAGCATGCCGATGCTGCTCTTTTTAGCACCCGCACATGGATTTGTGCCAAAACGCGTTTTAAGCATGCACATGCATATTTTGGTAGACGCGGACGCAGTTTTCTGCAAAACTACACGATATGCATGCAAATGGTGCTTTTGGCCGAGCGCGCACGTGGATTTCTAACAAACGACGTGAAAAGCATGCCGATGCTGCTCTTTTTAGCACCCGCACATGGATTTGTGCCAAAACGCTTTTTCAGCATGCACATGCATCTTTTGGTAGACGCGGACACAGTTTTCTGCAAAACCGCACGATATGCATGCAAATGGTGCTTTTCGCAGAACGCGCACGTGGATTTCTACCAAACGACGTGAAAAGCATGCCGATGCTGCTCTTTTTAGCACCCGCACATGGATTTGTGCGAAAACGCGTTTTAAGCATGCACATGCATCTTTTGGTAGACGCGGACGCAGTTTTCTGCAAAACCACACGATATGCATGCAAATGGTGCTTTTGGCAGAACGCGCACGTGGATTTCTACCAAACGACGTGAAAAGCATGCCGATGCTGCTCTTTTTAGCACCCGCACATGGATTTGTGCCAAAACGCGTTTTAAGCATGCACATGCATCTTTTGGTAGACGCGGACGCAGTTTTCTGCAAAACCACACGATATGCATGCAAATGGTGCTTTTGGCAGAACGCGCACGTGGATTTCTACCAAACGACGTGAAAAGCATGCCGATGCTGCTCTTTTTAGCACCCGCACATGGATTTGTGCCAAAACGCGTTTTAAGCATGCACATGCATATTTTGGTAGACGCGGACGCAGTTTTCTGCAAAACCACACGATATGCATGCAAATGGTGCTTTTAGCAGAACGCGCACGTGGATTTCTACCAAACGACGTGAAAAGCATGCCGATGCTGCTCTTTTTAGCACCCACACATGGATTTGTGCCAAAACGCGTTTTAAGCATGCACATGCATCTTTTGGTAGACGCGGACGCAGTTTTCTGCAAAACCACACGATATGCATGCAAATGGTGCTTTTTGCAGAACGCGCACGTGGATTTCTACCAAACGACGTGAAAAGCATGCCGATGCTGCTCTTTTTAGCACCCGCACATGGATTTGTGCCAAAACGCGTTTTAAGCATGCACATGCATATCTTGGTAGACGCGGACGCAGTTTTCTGCAAAACTACACGATATGCATGCAAATGGTGCTTTTGGCCGAGCGCGCATGTGGATTTCTAACAAACGACGTGAAAAGCATGCCGATGCTGCTCTTTTTAGCACCCGCACATGGATTTGTGCCAAAACGCTTTTTCAGCATGCACATGCATCTTTTGGTAGACGCGGACACAGTTTTCTGCAAAACCGCACGATATGCATGCAAATGGTGCTTTTGGCAGAACGCGCACGTGGATTTCTACCAAACGACGTGAAAAGCATGCCGATGCTGCTCTTTTTAGCACCCGCACATGGATTTGTGCGAAAACGCGTTTTAAGCATGCACATGCATCTTTTGGTAGACGCGGACGCAGTTTTCTGCAAAACCACACGATATGCATGCAAATGGTGCTTTTGGCAGAACGCGCACGTGGATTTCTACCAAACGACGTGAAAAGCATGCCGATGCTGCTCTTTTTAGCACCCGCACATGGATTTGTGCCAAAACGCGTTTTAAGCATGCACATGCATCTTTTGGTAGACGCGGACGCAGTTTTCTGCAAAACCACACGATATGCATGCAAATGGTGCTTTTGGCAGAACGCGCACCTGGTATTTCTACCAAACGACGTGAAAAGCATGCCGATGCTGCTCTTTTTAGCACCCGCACATGGATTTGTGCCAAAACGCGTTTTAAGCATGCACATGCATATTTTGGTAGACGCGGACGCAGTTTTCTGCAAAACCACACGATATGCATGCAAATGGTGCTTTTGGCCGAACGCGCCCGTGGATTTCTACCAAACGACGTGAAAAGCATGCCGATGCTGCTCTTTTTAGCACCCGCACATGGATTTGTGCCAAAACGCGTTTTCAGCATGCACATGCATCTTTTGGTAGACGCGGACACAGTTTTCTGCAAAACCGCACGATATGCATGCAAATGGTGCTTTTGGCAGAACGCGCACGTGGATTTCTACCAAACAACGTGAAAAGCATGCCGATGCTGCTCTTTTTAGCACCCGCACATGGATTTGTGCCAAAACGCGTTTTAAGCATGCACATGCATCTTTTGGTAGACGTGGACGCAGTTTTCTGCAAAACCACACGATATGCATGCAAATGGTGCTTTTGGCAGAACGCGCACGTGGATTTCTACCAAACGACGTGAAAAGCATGCCGATGCTGCTCTTTTTAGCACCCGCACATGGATTTGTTCCAAAACGCGTTTTAAGCATGCACATGCATATTTTGGTAGACGCGGACGCAGTTTACTGCAAAACCACACGATATGCATGCAAATGGTGCTTTTGGCCGAACGCGCACGTGGATTTCTACCAAACGACGTGAAAAGCATGCCGATGCTGCTCTTTTTAGCACCCGCACATGGATTTGTGCCAAAACGCGTTTTCAGCATGCACATGCATCTTTTGGTAGACGCGGACACAGTTTTCTGCAAAACCGCACGATATGCATGCAAATGGTGCTTTTGGCAGAACGCGCACGTGGATTTCTACCAAACGACGTGAAAAGCATGCCGATGCTGCTCTTTTTAGCACCCGCACATGGATTTGTTCCAAAACGCGTTTTAAGCATGCACATGCATATTTTGGAAGACGCGGACGCAGTTTACTGCAAAACCACACGATATGCATGCAAATGGTGCTTTTGGCCGAACGCGCACGTGGATTTCTACCAAACGACGAGAAAAGCATGCCGATGCTGCTCTTTTTAGCACCCGCACATGGATTTGTGCCAAAACGCGTTTTCAGCATGCACATGCATCTTTTGGTAGACGCGGACACAGTTTTCTGCAAAACCGCACGATATGCATGCAAATGTTGCTTTTGGCAGAACGCGCACGTGGATTTCTACGAAACGAAGTGAAAAGCATGCCGATGCTGCTCTTTTTAGCACCCGCACATGGATTTGTGCCAAAACACGTTTTAAGCATGCACATGCATCTTTTGATAGACGCGGACGCAGTTTTCTGCAAAACCACACGATATGCATGCAAATGGTGCTTTTGGGAGAACGCGCACGTGGAGTTCTACCAAACGACGTGAAAAGCATGCCGATGCTGCTCTTTTTAGCACCCGCACATGGATTTGTGCCAAAACGCGTTTTAAGCATGCACATCCATCTATTGGTAGACGCGGACGCAGTTTTCTGCAAAACCACACGATATGCATGCAAATGGTGCTTTTGGCAGAGCGCGCACGTGGATTTCTACCAAACGACGCGAAAAGCATGCCGATGCTGCTCTTTTTAGCACCCACACATGGATTTGTGCCAAAACGCGTTTTAAGCATGCACATGCATCTTTTGGTAGACGCGGACGCAGTTTTCTGCAAAACCACACGATATGCATGCAAATGGTGCTTTTGGCAGAACGCGCACGTGGATTTCCACCAAACGACATGAAAAGCATGCCGATGCTGCTCTTTTTAGCACCCGCACATGGATTTGTGCCAAAACGCGTTTTAAGCATGCACATGCATCTTTTGGTAGACGCGGACGCAGTTTTCTGCAAAACCACACGATATGCATGCAAATGGTGCTTTTGGCAGAACGCGCACGTCGATTTCTACCAAACGACGTGAAAAGCATGCCGATGCTGCTCTTTTTAGCACCCGCACATGGATTTGTGCCAAAACGCGTTTTAAGCACGCACATGCATCTTTTGGTAGACGCGGACGCAGTTTTCTGCAAAACCACACGATATGCATGCAAATGGTGCTTTTGGCTGAACGCGCACGTGGATTTCTACCAAACGACGTGAAAAGCATGCCGATGCTGCTCTTTTTAGCACACGCACATGGATTTGTGCCAAAACGCTTTTTCAGCATGCACATGCATCTTTTGGTAGACGCGGACACAGTTTTCTGCAAAACCGCACGATATGCATGCAAATGGTGCTTTTGGCAGAACGCGCACGTGGATTTCTACCAAACGACGTGAAAAGCATGCCGATGCTGCTCTTTTTAGCACCCGCACATGGATTTGTGCGAAAACGCGTTTTAAGCATGCACATGCATCTTTTGGTAGACGCGGACGCAGTTTTCTGCAAAACCACACGATATGCATGCAAATGGTGCTTTTTGCAGAACGCGCACGTGGATTTCTACCAAACGACGTGAAAAGCATGCCGATGCTGCTCTTTTTAGCACCCGCACATGGATTTGTGCCAAAACGCGTTTTAAGCATGCACATGCATATCTTGGTAGACGCGGACGCAGTTTTCTGCAAAACTACACGATATGCATGCAAATGGTGCTTTTGGCCGAGCGCGCATGTGGATTTCTAACAAACGACGTGAAAAGCATGCCGATGCTGCTCTTTTTAGCACCCGCACATGGATTTGTGCCAAAACGCTTTTTCAGCATGCACATGCATCTTTTGGTAGACGCGGACACAGTTTTCTGCAAAACCGCACGATATGCATGCAAATGGTGCTTTTGGCAGAACGCGCACGTGGATTTCTACCAAACGACGTGAAAAGCATGCCGATGCTGCTCTTTTTAGCACCCGCACATGGATTTGTGCGAAAACGCGTTTTAAGCATGCACATGCATCTTTTGGTAGACGCGGACGCAGTTTTCTGCAAAACCACACGATATGCATGCAAATGGTGCTTTTGGCAGAACGCGCACGTGGATTTCTACCAAACGACGTGAAAAGCATGCCGATGCTGCTCTTTTTAGCACCCGCACATGGATTTGTGCCAAAACGCGTTTTAAGCATGCACATGCATCTTTTGGTAGACGCGGACGCAGTTTTCTGCAAAACCACACGATATGCATGCAAATGGTGCTTTTGGCAGAACGCGCACCTGGATTTCTACCAAACGACGTGAAAAGCATGCCGATGCTGCTCTTTTTAGCACCCGCACATGGATTTGTGCCAAAACGCGTTTTAAGCATGCACATGCATATTTTGGTAGACGCGGACGCAGTTTTCTGCAAAACCACACGATATGCATGCAAATGGTGCTTTTGGCCGAACGCGCCCGTGGATTTCTACCAAACGACGTGAAAAGCATGCCGATGCTGCTCTTTTTAGCACCCGCACATGGATTTGTGCCAAAACGCGTTTTCAGCATGCACATGCATCTTTTGGTAGACGCGGACACAGTTTTCTGCAAAACCGCACGATATGCATGCAAATGGTGCTTTTGGCAGAACGCGCACGTGGATTTCTACCAAACAACGTGAAAAGCATGCCGATGCTGCTCTTTTTAGCACCCGCACATGGATTTGTGCCAAAACGCGTTTTAAGCATGCACATGCATCTTTTGGTAGACGTGGACGCAGTTTTCTGCAAAACCACACGATATGCATGCAAATGGTGCTTTTGGCAGAACGCGCACGTGGATTTCTACCAAAGGACGTGAAAAGCATGCCGATGCTGCTCTTTTTAGCACCCGCACATGGATTTGTTCCAAAACGCGTTTTAAGCATGCACATGCATATTTTGGTAGACGCGGACGCAGTTTACTGCAAAACCACACGATATGCATGCAAATGGTGCTTTTGGCCGAACGCGCACGTGGATTTCTACCAAACGACGTGAAAAGCATGCCGATGCTGCTCTTTTTAGCACCCGCACATGGATTTGTGCCAAAACGCGTTTTCAGCATGCACATGCATCTTTTGGTAGACGCGGACACAGTTTTCTGCAAAACCGCACGATATGCATGCAAATGGTGCTTTTGGCAGAACGCGCACGTGGATTTCTACCAAACGACGTGAAAAGCATGCCGATGCTGCTCTTTTTAGCACCCGCACATGGATTTGTTCCAAAACGCGTTTTAAGCATGCACATGCATATTTTGGAAGACGCGGACGCAGTTTACTGCAAAACCACACGATATGCATGCAAATGGTGCTTTTGGCCGAACGCGCACGTGGATTTCTACCAAACGACGAGAAAAGCATGCCGATGCTGCTCTTTTTAGCACCCGCACATGGATTTGTGCCAAAACGCGTTTTCAGCATGCACATGCATCTTTTGGTAGACGCGGACACAGTTTTCTGCAAAACCGCACGATATGCATGCAAATGTTGCTTTTGGCAGAACGCGCACGTGGATTTCTACGAAACGAAGTGAAAAGCATGCCGATGCTGCTCTTTTTAGCACCCGCACATGGATTTGTGCCAAAACACGTTTTAAGCATGCACATGCATCTTTTGATAGACGCGGACGCAGTTTTCTGCAAAACCACACGATATGCATGCAAATGGTGCTTTTGGCAGAACGCGCACGTGGAGTTCTACCAAACGACGTGAAAAGCATGCCGATGCTGCTCTTTTTAGCACCCGCACATGGATTTGTGCCAAAACGCGTTTTAAGCATGCACATCCATCTATTGGTAGACGCGGACGCAGTTTTCTGCAAAACCACACGATATGCATGCAAATGGTGCTTTTGGCAGAGCGCGCACGTGGATTTCTACCAAACGACGCGAAAAGCATGCCGATGCTGCTCTTTTTAGCACCCACACATGGATTTGTGCCAAAACGCGTTTTAAGCATGCACATGCATATTTTGGTAGACGCGGACGCAGTTTTCTGCAAAACCACACGATATGCATGCAAATGGTGCTTTTGGCCGAACGCGCCCGTGGATTTCTACCAAACGACGTGAAAAGCATGCCGATGCTGCTCTTTTTAGCACCCGCACATGGATTTGTGCCAAAACGCGTTTTCAGCATGCACATGCATCTTTTGGTAGACGCGGACACAGTTTTCTGCAAAACCGCACGATATGCATGCAAATGGTGCTTTTGGCAGAACGCGCACGTGGATTTCTACCAAACAACGTGAAAAGCATGCCGATGCTGCTCTTTTTAGCACCCGCACATGGATTTGTGCCAAAACGCGTTTTAAGCATGCACATGCATCTTTTGGTAGACGTGGACGCAGTTTTCTGCAAAACCACACGATATGCATGCAAATGGTGCTTTTGGCAGAACGCGCACGTGGATTTCTACCAAAGGACGTGAAAAGCATGCCGATGCTGCTCTTTTTAGCACCCGCACATGGATTTGTTCCAAAACGCGTTTTAAGCATGCACATGCATATTTTGGTAGACGCGGACGCAGTTTACTGCAAAACCACACGATATGCATGCAAATGGTGCTTTTGGCCGAACGCGCACGTGGATTTCTACCAAACGACGTGAAAAGCATGCCGATGCTGCTCTTTTTAGCACCCGCACATGGATTTGTGCCAAAACGCGTTTTCAGCATGCACATGCATCTTTTGGTAGACGCGGACACAGTTTTCTGCAAAACCGCACGATATGCATGCAAATGGTGCTTTTGGCAGAACGCGCACGTGGATTTCTACCAAACGACGTGAAAAGCATGCCGATGCTGCTCTTTTTAGCACCCGCACATGGATTTGTTCCAAAACGCGTTTTAAGCATGCACATGCATATTTTGGAAGACGCGGACGCAGTTTACTGCAAAACCACACGATATGCATGCAAATGGTGCTTTTGGCCGAACGCGCACGTGGATTTCTACCAAACGACGAGAAAAGCATGCCGATGCTGCTCTTTTTAGCACCCGCACATGGATTTGTGCCAAAACGCGTTTTCAGCATGCACATGCATCTTTTGGTAGACGCGGATACAGTTTTCTGCAAAACCGCACGATATGCATGCAAATGTTGCTTTTGGCAGAACGCGCACGTGGATTTCTACGAAACGAAGTGAAAAGCATGCCGATGCTGCTCTTTTTAGCACCCGCACATGGATATGTGCCAAAACACGTTTTAAGCATGCACATGCATCTTTTGATAGACGCGGACGCAGTTTTCTGCAAAACCACACGATATGCATGCAAATGGTGCTTTTGGCAGAACGCGCACGTGGAGTTCTACCAAACGACGTGAAAAGCATGCCGATGCTGCTCTTTTTAGCACCCGCACATGGATTTGTGCCAAAACGCGTTTTAAGCATGCACATCCATCTATTGGTAGACGCGGACGCAGTTTTCTGCAAAACCACACGATATGCATGCAAATGGTGCTTTTGGCAGAGCGCGCACGTGGATTTCTACCAAACGACGCGAAAAGCATGCCGATGCTGCTCTTTTTAGCACCCACACATGGATTTGTGCCAAAACGCGTTTTAAGCATGCACATGCATCTTTTGGTAGACGCGGACGCAGTTTTCTGCAAAACCACACGATATGCATGCAAATGGTGCTTTTGGCAGAACGCGCACGTGGATTTCCACCAAACGACATGAAAAGCATGCCGATGCTGCTCTTTTTAGCACCCGCACATGGATTTGTGCCAAAACGCGTTTTAAGCATGCACATGCATCTTTTGGTAGACGCGGACGCAGTTTTCTGCAAAACCACACGATATGCATGCAAATGGTGCTTTTGGCAGAACGCGCACGTCGATTTCTACCAAACGACGTGAAAAGCATGCCGATGCTGCTCTTTTTAGCACCTGCACATGGATTTGTGCCAAAACGCGTTTTAAGCACGCACATGCATCTTTTGGTAGACGCGGACGCAGTTTTCTGCAAAACCACACGATATGCATGCAAATGGTGCTTTTGGCTGAACGCGCACGTGGATTTCTACCAAACGACGTGAAAAGCATGCCGATGCTGCTCTTTTTAGCACACGCACATGGATTTGTGCCAAAACGCGTTTTAAGCATGCACATGCATCTTTTGGTAGACGCGGACGCGGTTTTCTGCAAAACCACACGATATGCATGCAAATGGTGCTTTTGGCAGAACGCGCACGTGGATTTCTACCAAACGACGTGAAAAGCATGCCGATGCTGCTCTTTTTAGCACCCGCACATAGATTTGTGCCAAAACGCGTTTTAAGCATGCACATGCATCTTTTGGTAGACGCGGACGCAGTTTTCTGCAAAACCACACGATATGCATGCAAATGGTGCTTTTTGCAGAACGCGCACGTGGATTTCTACCAAACGACGTGTAAAGCATGCCGATGCTGCTCTTTTTAGCACCCGCACATGGATTTGTGCCAAAACGCGTTTTAAGCATGCACATGCATATTTTGGTAGACGCGGACGCAGTTTTCTGCAAAACCACACGATATGCATGCAAATGGTGATTTTGGCCGAGCGCGCACGTGGATTTCTAACAAACGACGTGAAAAGCATGCCGATGCTGCTCTTTTTAGCACCCGCACATGGATTTGTGCCAAAACGCTTTTTCAGCATGAACATGCATCTTTTGGTAGACGCGGACACAGTTTTCTGCAAAACCGCACGATATGCATGCAAATAGTGCTTTTGGCAGAACGCGCACGTGGATTTCTACCAAACGACGTGAAAAGCATGCCGATGCTGCTCTTTTTAGCACCCGCACATGGATTTGTGCGAAAACGCGTTTTAAGCATGCACATGCATCTTTTGGTAGACGCGGACGCAGTTTTCTGCAAAACCACACGATATGCATGCAAATGGTGCTTTTGGCAGAACGCGCACGTGGATTTCTACCAAACGACGTGAAAAGCATGCCGATGCTGCTCTTTTTAGCACCCGCACATGGATTTGTGCCAAAACGCGTTTTAAGCATGCACATGCATCTTTTGGTAGACGCGGACGCAGTTTTCTGCAAAACCACACGATATGCATGCAAATGGTGCTTTTGGCAGAACGCGCACCTGGATTTCTACCAAACGACGTGAAAAGCATGCCGATGCTGCTCTTTTTAGCACCCGCACATGGATTTGTGCCAAAACGCGTTTTAAGCATGCACATGCATATTTTGGTAGACGCGGACGCAGTTTTCTGCAAAACCACACGATATGCATGCAAATGGTGCTTTTGGCCGAACGCGCCCGTGGATTTCTACCAAACGACGTGAAAAGCATGCCGATGCTGCTCTTTTTAGCACCCGCACATGGATTTGTGCCAAAACGCGTTTTCAGCATGCACATGCATCTTTTGGTAGACGCGGACACAGTTTTCTGCAAAACCGCACGATATGCATGCAAATGGTGCTTTTGGCAGAACGCGCACGTGGATTTCTACCAAACGACGTGAAAAGCATGCCGATGCTGCTCTTTTTAGCACCCGCACATGGATTTGTGCCAAAACGCGTTTTAAGCATGCACATGCATCTTTTGGTAGACGTGGACGCAGTTTTCTGCAAAACCACACGATATGCATGCAAATGGTGCTTTTGGCAGAACGCGCACGTGGATTTCTACCAAACGACGTGAAAAGCATGCCGATGCTGCTCTTTTTAGCACCCGCACATGGATTTGTTCCAAAACGCGTTTTAAGCATGCACATGCATATTTTGGTAGACGCGGACGCAGTTTACTGCAAAACCACACGATATGCATGCAAATGGTGCTTTTGGCCGAACGCGCACGTGGATTTCTACCAAACGACGTGAAAAGCATGCCGATGCTGCTCTTTTTAGCACCCGCACATGGATTTGTGCCAAAACGCGTTTTCTGCATGCACATGCATCTTTTGGTAGACGCGGACACAGTTTTCTGCAAAACCGCACGATATGCATGCAAATGGTGCTTTTGGCAGAACGCGCACGTGGATTTCTACCAAACGACGTGAAAAGCATGCCGATGCTGCTCTTTTTAGCACCCGCACATGGATTTGTGCCAAAACGCGTTTTAAGCATGCACATGCATCTTTTGGTAGACGCGGACGCAGTTTTCTGCAAAACCACACGATATGCATGCAAATGGTGCTTTTGGCAGAGCGCGCACGTGGATTTCTACCAAACGACGCGAAAAGCATGCCGATGCTGCTCTTTTTAGCACCCACACATGGATTTGTGCCAAAACGCGTTTTAAGCATGCACATGCATCTTTTGGTAGACGCGGACGCAGTTTTCTGCAAAACCACACGATATGCATGCAAATGGTGCTTTTGGCAGAACGCGCACGTGGATTTCCACCAAACGACATGAAAAGCATGCCGATGCTGCTCTTTTTAGCACCCGCACATGGATTTGTGCCAAAACGCGTTTTAAGCATGCACATGCATCTTTTGGTAGACGCGGACGCAGTTTTCTGCAAAACCACACGATATGCATGCAAATGGTGCTTTTGGCAGAACGCGCACGTCGATTTCTACCAAACGACGTGAAAAGCATGCCGATGCTGCTCTTTTTAGCACCCGCACATGGATTTGTGCCAAAACGCGTTTTAAGCACGCACATGCATCTTTTGGTAGACGCGGACGCAGTTTTCTGCAAAACCACACGATATGCATGCAAATGGTGCTTTTGGCAGAACGCGCACGTGGATTTCTACCAAACGACGTGAAAAGCATGCCGATGCTGCTCTTTTTAGCACCCGCACATGGATTTGTGCCAAAACGCGTTTTAAGCATGCACATGCATCTTTTGGTAGACGCGGACGCGGGTTTCTGCAAAACCACACGATATGCATGCAAATGGTGCTTTTGGCAGAACGCGCACGTGGATTTCTACCAAACGACGTGAAAAGCATGCCGACGCTGCTCTTTTTAGCACCCGCACATGGATTTGTGCCAAAACGCGTTTTAAAGGGACCCTGAAACGCTTTTGACGATTTTCTACAAACGTACTGAGTCGTTAGAGTAGGTCCTTGTGATCATTAATTGACACATCTAAGTGCTCTGCGTAAAGCGTGTAATTTATTATAAGGTTTTAAAAATGCACATGGCTGCCGATCGCAGCGCACTGCTCGGCGGAATTTTAAGCCGCCCCTACCCATATGACCAAAATCACCCATATGACGTCAGTGGGGCGAGCTATCCGATTGGCTGACCAGGGCGCGTGATCGATAATTTTTCCAACTTTATGGTAAACAAATGATTTTCGTAATAGTTGGAATGTTAGTTAATTTGTTTTTATGAAAAGAAAGTAGCATAAAGAGAATGCACAAGAACAATTTTTCAGTACACTTAAGCACTTCCGGCACACAGCAAGTGTCGTCTGCTTGTGTTACAACGTACTCCATTTTGACGAGAGGTCCGCGGTCACAGTTGGTCTCAGTCTTTTCGCGAGCACTATGATTCGACTTTGTTGCCTTGTGGACTGCAAACGTAGCGACTGGCAATATGTCAAGCTGCGACATCGTGTCCCTCTGCAAGGCAGCGTACGACGAACTGGCTGCTACGCATCGGACTACCGCTATCCGATCGGCGCCAGGATTTGCGCGTTTGTGGCCGTCACTTTACATCGGAAGATTACTAACGCAACAGCGTTTCGCGAGTCCCGTATTAGGGCAAACGTAAGCTAAAGGGGACAGGGTCTGGCCGCTTGACTGTGCCGTAGCGGGATGAGCCGAGATGAGCAGAAGGGCAAATGTGAATGATCTGCACGGTGCTGCCACCTGGTGGCATAGAGCGCAACCATACACAGTAGCAGCAACGAAGCGTATTCTTCCCCGCAGGGGCGTCTGCGTCAGCAGGCGTTTGGTGTGTTGCGACACCACGTACCCGAGCACACGAGGGTTGGACCCTCCCGCGTGTAGCCGTGCGCGGCTTAGCCGTGTCTGGGGAAAAGGGGATCCTGGGGGTTGAGCCGATGCTGGGTGTTCGGACCTTTAAGGCCCCCCGGCGGAGGCAACACACCTCTTCGGCCTCGGCTTCACATAGACGGCACCTCCAGACTGACCCACCTGGAGGACATCGGCAGTCGCCTTTTCCTGTCTCTCCCTCTTCGAATCTTCGTCTTTATCTCCCACTTTTATACCTTTCCTGTCTCCTTCTCTCTTCTTATTACTTCTTTTCTCCTGGCGGCAAGGGTTAACCCTGTGTGGCTATCCAACCTTGGGTACACCATATTCGGTTATAGTGACGGCGTACGACTGGCGTCGTGCAGACTTGCATGCAAGCTCTGCCGCGTCCCCTTGTTGGGCTCCGTCGTGGGCGGTCGGCGCTGTTGCCGAATGTATACATTTTTCCATGGAAACTTCTTTTCCTTCCCGTGCTGATCGCCCTCAGAAACGAGGGCGCACCGAAGATGTCTTCAAGTTTTTTGGACGCCAAACCCAGAATTTTCCCCGCTTCCACGTTATTCATTCCGAAAAGCCAAACAAATCAGTGCGAAACATTTCTCCATTCCTTGTTTCAAAGTCCCTCAATGATGTTTTTGGTCCAGGATACAAGGTGGCGACGATGGTAAGCGGCGACCTCCTCTTGGAGCTCCGCGATGTAAAACAATATGAGAAACTACCGCAACTAGTGTCATTTGGGGAGACCGCCATAACAGTAAGCCCTCACCGTACAATGAACACCACCCGTGGTGTTGTGTCAGATGATGATTTGCTTGAGCTGACTGAAGCGGAACTCCTGGAGGGCTTCAGCGAACAAAATGTAATCAGCGTCAGAAGAATTAAGATGAGGCGGGATGGTAAAGAGATTCAGACGAAGCACCTAATAATTACTTTTGGATCAAGTATCTTGCCCGAGTCAATCGAGGCCGGGTACATCAAGCTCCGCGTTAGGCCGTACGTGCCAAACCCACTGCGTTGTTTCAAATGCCAACGCTTCGGTCACAGCTCGCAGAGCTGCCGAGGCCGCCAAACTTGTGCTAAATGTAGTGCCCAAGAACACACCTCTGAAACATGCGAAAACGCTCCACACTGCGTGAACTGTGATGGCGAGCACGCCGCGTACTCGCGGTCGTGCCCGTCTTGGAAAAAAGAAAAAGAAATAGTTACAATCAAGGTTAAAGAAAATATATCTTTCAAAGAGGCACGCAGGCGGGTTGCATACCTACCTAAGGCTAGCTTTGCCGAAGTGGCGCGTCAGGGGGCAGCGTCACAACGGCCTCCGGCGGCTGTCCGACCCACAAGCCGTGAGTCGGCAGCAACGCCATCTGCCCCCGCGGCGGTTGCAGCTAGCGCTGCTCCGTCAACACAGCAGACGGGGCCACCGAACCCGAAGGTGGGCGCAGCCGAGGCTGCCCCAGCCTCCCCGGCCCCTTCCAGCGCTGGCAATGGCCGGCGCAGCCAAATCCCCCAGGGAGCCCCATCGACCTCCGGGCTGGTGGGCGCAGGGGTCTTGCCCTCCAAGGCGGGACCCTCGCTGGTAATTTCCCGCTCGCAAGAGCACGTGTCCGGCGCCTCACAAGAGGCAATGGACACTACACCTATCCCCAAGGCGCACCAAGCGCCTAAGGAGCGGCGAGGCTCACTCGAACGCTCCAGAAAGGGCAGAACCCCTGTTACAGGGCCTCGAAAGAGCTCTGTAACCTAAGGCATCACCTGTTTCCATACACACAGCACTTTTAATCTTCAATATGGATACACAAATTATTCAATGGAACGTTAGAGGTCTTCTTAGGAACCTTGATGACGTGCAAGAGCTTATCCAAAAACACAATCCAAAAGTGCTGTGTCTACAGGAAACACACTTAAAACCACAACACACTAACTTTCTCCGACCTTATGTTAAGTTCCGCAAAGACCGCGATGATGCTGTCGTATCATCAGGCGGTGTTGCCATTTTTCTTCATAAAAGTATTTCCTGTCAACTTTTACAGCTACAAACGCCTCTCGAAGCAGTGGCGGTTCGAGCTGTACTCCTAAACAAACTCATTACCATTAGCTCACTTTACATACCCCCACATTACAAATTAACGAAGCATGAGTTCCAATCCTTTATAGATCAATTGCCAGAACCTTATGTTGTTCTTGGCGATTTCAATGCGCACAGCTCTCTATGGGGCGACTCTCGTGTAGATGCGCGAGGTCGTCTTATTGAACAGTTCCTTTTTTCTTCAGGTGCGTGCTTGCTGAATAAGAAGGAACCCACGTATTACTCCCTAGCAAACATAACCTTTTCTTCTATTGACCTGGGCATAGTTTCCTCGTCCATTCTGCCTGAACTCGAATGGGAAGTTATGAACAATCCTTACGGAAGCGACCACTTCCCCATACTATTAAGAACACTTAAAGAAAATGAATATCCGCCACAGGCTCCCAGGTGGAAGATTGACACAGCAGACTGGGAGAGGTTCCGAAGCTTAACTAGTATATCATGGGATGACATGTCTTCTTTAGAAATCGATGCTGCTGTGGAGTACTTCACAGCCTTCGTAATAGATGCCGCATCTAAATGCATACGTGAATTAAGCGGCTCGGCATGCAAACGGCATGTCCCGTGGTGGAACAATGAATGCAGAATCGCACGTAGGAATGAGAACAAAGCGTGGGGGTTGCTACGCGCTTCGCCCACTGCAGAAAATCTTGTCAACTTTAAAAAAGTAAAGTCCCAAGGTAGGAGAACCCGCCGACAGGCCAGAAGAGAAAGCTGGCAAAAGTATCTATCGAGTATTAACTCGTTTAGGGATGAGGCCAAAGCCTGGAACAGAGTAAATAGGATTAGAGGGCGGCAAACACATTCACTCCCCCTGGTAAACACAAAGGGCACTACACTGCAAGACCAGGCAGACTCACTTGGGGAATATTTTGAGAGCGTGTCAAGTCCAACAAATTATACACAGTCCTTTCTCAAATACAAAGAAACAGAAGAACGTAAGCCATTAAGAAGAAAAGGTCGAGAGAATGAGCCTTACAACCGTCCTTTTTGTATTGCTGAATTGAGAGCTGCCTTGAGTGTATGCAACACCTCCGCACCAGGATCTGATAGAATCATGTATGAAATGCTCAAAAACTTACACAATGACACGCAGGTTACACTACTCACACTTTTCAACACCATTTGGGATGCAGGGTACCTTCCGACCGCATGGAAGGAAGCCATTGTGGTCCCTGTTTTGAAACAAGGCAAGGACTCTTCCTCAGTGGCAAGTTACCGCCCGATAGCCCTCACAAGTTGCATTTGTAAGGTGTTTGAAAAAATGATTAATCGGCGACTCATCCATTTCCTTGAACTGAGCAAAATCCTTGATCCCTATCAGTGCGGCTTCCGAGAAGGGCGCTCCACAACTGACCATCTTGTACGTGTAGAAGCAAATATCCGGGACGCATTTGTACACAAACAATTCTTCTTATCCATATTCCTCGATATGGAGAAGGCGTACGATACGACGTGGCGTTACGGAATCTTAAGAGACTTGTCAGAAATGGGCATCCATGGCAATATGCTAAACCTAATAGAAAGCTATCTGTCCAGTCGTACCTTCCGGGTAAAAGTAGGAAATGTACTTTCGCGTCCTTTTACGCAAGAAACGGGTGTACCGCAAGGAGGCGTGCTCAGCTGCACACTCTTCATCGTGAAGATAAACACGCTTCGCGCTTCATTACCACCGGCAATCTTTTATTCTGTCTACGTGGACGACATACAAATAGCTTTCAAATCCTGTAACCTCGCAGTGTGTGAGAGACAGGTACAGCACGGCCTGAACAAAGTCTCAATGTGGGCAGACAAGAATGGATTTAAGATAAATCCTAACAAAAGCTCTTGTGTTCTTTTTACAAGAAAGAGAGGCCTGGTTCCGGATCCTTCCTTAGAACTGTGTGGACAACGAATACCTATCAGCAAACAGCACAAATTCCTAGGAATCATACTTGACTACAGACTCACTTTCATTCCACACATTGAATATCTGAAAGAAAAATGTCTAAAAACAATGAACTTAATGAAACTTCTATCCCAGACTACATGGGGTAGTGATAGGAAGTGTTTAATGAACCTATACAAAAGCCTAATTCGGTCTCGATTGGATTATGGTGCTGTAGTATATAACTCTGCCGCCCCGAGCGCACTAAAGATCCTAGATCCCGTCCACCATCTAGGAATCCGACTGGCCACTGGCGCTTTCAGAACGAGTCCCATAGAAAGTCTATATGTAGAATCAAATGAATGGTCTCTCCACCTACAGAGATCATACATTAGCTTTACATATTTCCTTAAAGTACGCTCCAATCCTGAACATCCATGTTTTGATACCGTTACTGATATGACGTGCGCTACACTTTTCAGCAATCGTCCCTCCATAAGACAGCCTTTCTCGCTGCGTGTGAAGGAGCTTAGCGATGAAATGCATGTGCCACTCCTCGAGCATCGCTTAATGCACCTAACCAAGCTCTTACCTCTTTGGGAGTGGCAGGTGATACAATGTGACATATCCTTTATAAAAGTTACAAAGCACGCTCCTGAGGCCGAAATCCGAATGCATTTCCTAGAACTCCAGCACAAGCACTCCTGTGCAGAGTTCTACACAGACGCTTCGAAGTCAAATGCCGCGGTATCCTATGCAGCCGTCGGCCCATCGTTTTCCGAATCCGATGTACTGCATCCGGAAACAAGTATTTTTACGGCCGAGGCCTACGGATTACTCTCTGCTGTAAAGCACATAAGTAAATCGAAACTTCCAAAAGCAGCGATCTATACAGACGCTCTCAGCGTCGTGAAGGCCTTAATGTCACTCAGCAAACATAAAAATCCCGTATTTAATGAACTATATTCGGTCTTGTGCAACGCGTACTCATCTAACCAGAATATCATAATATGCTGGGTCCCTGGCCATAGGAACATCGAGGGCAACGTTCTGGCGGACGAGATGGCCACGTCTATAGCATCGCAAGCCGTTAACCCTACCGCCAAGGTGCCTGTCACAGATCTGAGGCCTTTCTTGCGAAGGCGGCTGCGGGCCCACTGGCAACGCATGTGGGACGCGGAAACCGATAATAAGCTCCACCTACTAAAGCCACAGTTAGGACTCTGGCCCTCTACAACAAAATCGCGCCGAACAGATGTCCTATTCTGTCGTTTAAGAATAGGACACACATATGGCACCCATAACTTTCTACTGACCGGAAGTGAGCCTCCAAACTGTGGTAGATGCGGGGAGAGGCTAACCGCACTCCACGTTCTCCTGGAGTGTCGCGAAGCCGAATCTGAGAGAAGGAGATATTTTTCCTTAGCATACCGCCAACACATTCCTCTTCATCCTCTAATGTTTCTCGGTCCAGAACCGCTTTTTAATACAAACAGTGTCCTAGGTTTCCTCAGAGATGTCGTCTTACATGTTATTAGTCCCATGAATTCGTAGCGCCTCCTCTCTCGAGAGGATGCCACTGCGATAATTGTTTTGCGTAGCACATGCCTCCAGGCCCTTGTGCTTCAAGGGCTCTGAGGAGGCAGTAGTGCTCTGGCATTCTTTATAATCGTGATATATTTTAACTATCGTATCATTCTTTTTATATGCATCTAAATTTTCATATTACAAGTCATACGTTATCGCCATAATTTTATCATACAAATTTTACGCACTTTAGAGCGTATATTTTAAGGCCTCTTTACAGCCACCTCACACCAAGTTCATAACAATCATAATTACACCTCAAACTCATTACCACAGACATGGCGCTCTTTGGCCATACCTGGCCCTTGCGCCATAAAACTCCACACATCATCATCATCAAGCGTATTCTTTGCTGCTGGTGCGTATTTTTCGCAGGAGTGTAATCATCGACACGTTTTTTTATAAATGTTTAAAATGTTTTACACTTGGTTAGAGCACTATATTAGAGCTTTCTTTGGCTGGTTAAGCGCTGCGCCAACAAGTGTCTGGACCGTGTAGACCGATCACGCCGCTCACGTACGTCTACGCCAAAGTTCCTTCATCCCCTTGAGTTTATGCCTCCATTGATTTGCCGAAATGACCAGCTTGCCTGTGGTTAACGGAATACCAGACACGTTCGGCGCTACGACAGAATGCTCGCAACGCACGCTGCTTCGATAGCTCTCGCTTGCGGTCGACAACCAAGCGGCCAGCGGAGAGGTCTCGCGCGGGCGGGGGCGGGCTCCAAAACAACCGGAAGTGGACGATGTGACGTCGCATCGTGACGCAGGACCAGTGAAGGCGGTGCGTAGCCCCGCTCGCTCGGCGAACGAGTTGAGGAGTAAAAGCGTGGATGGGGAGGAGGGTAACTTCTAATCGCTTGTAGCTCCATTAATACGTAACGCTTCACTTAAATTGTGGTGCGAATGTTCTACTTAAGCTGTACCCTACGCGTCTACAAAATTTGTCCGAGCCGTTTCAGGGGCCCTTTAAGCATGCACATGCATCTTTTGGTAGACGCGGATGCAGTTTTCTGCAAAACCACACGATATGCATGCAAATGGTGCTTTTGGCCGAACGCGCGCGTGGATTTCTACCAAACGACGTGAAAAGCATGCCGATGCTGCTCTTTTTAGCGTCCGCACATGGATTTGTGCCAAAACGCGTTTTAAGCATGCACATGCATCTTTTGGTAGACGCGGACGCAGTTTTCTGCAAAACCACACGATTGCATGCAAATGGTGCTTTTGGCAGAACGCGAAACGTGGATTTCTACCAAATGACGTGAAAAGCATGCCGATGCTGCTCTTTTTAGCACCCGCACATAGATTTGTGCAAAAACGCGTTTTAAGCATGCACATGCATCTTTTGGTAGACGCGGACGCAGTTTTCTGCAAAACCACACGATATGCATGCAAATGGTGCTTTTGGCAGAACGCGCACGTGGATTTCTACCAAACGACGTGTAAAGCATGCCGATGCTGCTCTTTTTAGCACCCGCACATGGATTTGTGCCAAAACGCGTTTTAAGCATGCACATGCATCTTTTGGTAGACGCGGACGCAGTTTTCTGCAAAACCACACGATATGCATGCAAATGGTGCTTTTGGCAGAACGCGCACGTGGATTTCTACCAAACGACGTGAAAAGCTTGCCGATGCTGCTCTTTTTAGCATCCGCACAGGGATTTGTGCCAAAACGCGTTTTAAGCATGCACATGCATCTTTTGGTAGACGCGGACGCAGTTTTCTGCAAAACCACACGATATGCATGCAAATGGTGCTTTTGGCAGAACGCGCACGTGGATTTCTACCAAACGACGTGAAAAGCATGCCGATGCTGCACTTTTTAGCACCCGCACATGGATTTGTGCCAAAACGAGTTTTGAGCATGCACATGCATCTTTTGGTAGACGCGGACGCAGTTTTCTGCAAAACCACACGATATACATGCAAATGGTGCTTTTGGCAGAACGCGAAATGTGGATTTCTACCAAACGACTTGAAAAGCATGCCGATCCTGCTCTTTTTAGCACCCGCACATGGATTTGTGCCAAAACGCGTTTTAAGCATGCACATGCATCTTTTGGTAGACGCGGACGCAGTTTTCTGCAAAACCACACGATATGCATGCAAATGGTGCTTTTGGCAGAACGCGTACGTGGATTTCTACCAAACGACGTGAAAAGCATGCCGATGCTGCTCTTTTTAGCACCCGCACATGGATTTGTGCCAAAACGCATTTTAAGCACGCACATGCATCTTTTGGTAGACGCGGACTCAGTTTTCTGCAAAACCACACGATATGCATGCAAATGGTGCTTTTGGCAGAACGCGCACGTGGATTTCTACCAAACGACGTGAAAAGCATGCCGATGCTGCTCTTTTTAGCACCCGCACATGGATTTGTGCCAAAACGCGTTTTAAGCATGCACATGCATCTTTTGGTAGACGCGGATGCAGTTTTCTGCAAAACCACACGATATGCATGCAAATGGTGCTTTTGGCAGAACGCGCACGTGGATTTCTACCAAACGACATGAAAAGCATGCCGATGCTGCTCTTTTTAGCACCCGCACATGGATTTGTGCCAAAACGCGTTTTAAGCATGCACATGCATCTTTTGGTAGACGCGGACGCAGTTTTCTGCAAAACCACACGATATGCATGCAAATGGTGCTTTTGGCAGAACGCGCACGTGGATTTCCACCAAACGACATGAAAAGCATGCCGATGCTGCTCTTTTTAGCACCCGCACATGGATTTGTGCCAAAACGCGTTTTAAGCATGCACATGCATCTTTTGGTAGACGCGGACGCAGTTTTCTGCAAAACCACACGATATGCATGCAAATGGTGCTTTTGGCAGAACGCGCACGTCGATTTCTACCAAACGACGTGAAAAGCATGCCGATGCTGCTCTTTTTAGCACCCGCACATGGATTTGTGCCAAAACGCGTTTTAAGCACGCACATGCATCTTTTGGTAGACGCGGACGCAGTTTTCTGCAAAACCACACGATATGCATGCAAATGGTGCTTTTGGCAGAACGCGCACGTGGATTTCTACCAAACGACGTGAAAAGCATGCCGATGCTGCTCTTTTTAGCACCCGCACATGGATTTGTGCCAAAACGCGTTTTAAGCATGCACATGCATCTTTTGGTAGACGCGGACGCGGGTTTCTGCAAAACCACACGATATGCATGCAAATGGTGCTTTTGGCAGAACGCGCACGTGGATTTCTACCAAACGACGTGAAAAGCATGCCGACGCTGCTCTTTTTAGCACCCGCACATGGATTTGTGCCAAAACGCGTTTTAAAGGGACCCTGAAACGCTTTTGACGATTTTCTACAAACGTACTGAGTCGTTAGAGTAGGTCCTTGTGATCATTAATTGACACATCTAAGTGCTCTGCGTAAAGCGTGTAATTTATTATAAGGTTTTAAAAATGCACATGGCTGCCGATCGCAGCGCACTGCTCGGCGGAATTTTAAGCCGCCCCTACCCATATGACCAAAATCACCCATATGACGTCAGTGGGGCGAGCTATCCGATTGGCTGACCAGGGCGCGTGATCGATAATTTTTCCAACTTTATGGTAAACAAATGATTTTCGTAATAGTTGGAATGTTAGTTAATTTGTTTTTATGAAAAGAAAGTAGCATAAAGAGAATGCACAAGAACAATTTTTCAGTACACTTAAGCACTTCCGGCACACAGCAAGTGTCGTCTGCTTGTGTTACAACGTACTCCATTTTGACGAGAGGTCCGCGGTCACAGTTGGTCTCAGTCTTTTCGCGAGCACTATGATTCGACTTTGTTGCCTTGTGGACTGCAAACGTAGCGACTGGCAATATGTCAAGCTGCGACATCGTGTCCCTCTGCAAGGCAGCGTACGACGAACTGGCTGCTACGCATCGGACTACCGCTATCCGATCGGCGCCAGGATTTGCGCGTTTGTGGCCGTCACTTTACATCGGAAGATTACTAACGCAACAGCGTTTCGCGAGTCCCGTATTAGGGCAAACGTAAGCTAAAGGGGACAGGGTCTGGCCGCTTGACTGTGCCGTAGCGGGATGAGCCGAGATGAGCAGAAGGGCAAATGTGAATGATCTGCACGGTGCTGCCACCTGGTGGCATAGAGCGCAACCATACACAGTAGCAGCAACGAAGCGTATTCTTCCCCGCAGGGGCGTCTGCGTCAGCAGGCGTTTGGTGTGTTGCGACACCACGTACCCGAGCACACGAGGGTTGGACCCTCCCGCGTGTAGCCGTGCGCGGCTTAGCCGTGTCTGGGGAAAAGGGGATCCTGGGGGTTGAGCCGATGCTGGGTGTTCGGACCTTTAAGGCCCCCCGGCGGAGGCAACACACCTCTTCGGCCTCGGCTTCACATAGACGGCACCTCCAGACTGACCCACCTGGAGGACATCGGCAGTCGCCTTTTCCTGTCTCTCCCTCTTCGAATCTTCGTCTTTATCTCCCACTTTTATACCTTTCCTGTCTCCTTCTCTCTTCTTATTACTTCTTTTCTCCTGGCGGCAAGGGTTAACCCTGTGTGGCTATCCAACCTTGGGTACACCATATTCGGTTATAGTGACGGCGTACGACTGGCGTCGTGCAGACTTGCATGCAAGCTCTGCCGCGTCCCCTTGTTGGGCTCCGTCGTGGGCGGTCGGCGCTGTTGCCGAATGTATACATTTTTCCATGGAAACTTCTTTTCCTTCCCGTGCTGATCGCCCTCAGAAACGAGGGCGCACCGAAGATGTCTTCAAGTTTTTTGGACGCCAAACCCAGAATTTTCCCCGCTTCCACGTTATTCATTCCGAAAAGCCAAACAAATCAGTGCGAAACATTTCTCCATTCCTTGTTTCAAAGTCCCTCAATGATGTTTTTGGTCCAGGATACAAGGTGGCGACGATGGTAAGCGGCGACCTCCTCTTGGAGCTCCGCGATGTAAAACAATATGAGAAACTACCGCAACTAGTGTCATTTGGGGAGACCGCCATAACAGTAAGCCCTCACCGTACAATGAACACCACCCGTGGTGTTGTGTCAGATGATGATTTGCTTGAGCTGACTGAAGCGGAACTCCTGGAGGGCTTCAGCGAACAAAATGTAATCAGCGTCAGAAGAATTAAGATGAGGCGGGATGGTAAAGAGATTCAGACGAAGCACCTAATAATTACTTTTGGATCAAGTATCTTGCCCGAGTCAATCGAGGCCGGGTACATCAAGCTCCGCGTTAGGCCGTACGTGCCAAACCCACTGCGTTGTTTCAAATGCCAACGCTTCGGTCACAGCTCGCAGAGCTGCCGAGGCCGCCAAACTTGTGCTAAATGTAGTGCCCAAGAACACACCTCTGAAACATGCGAAAACGCTCCACACTGCGTGAACTGTGATGGCGAGCACGCCGCGTACTCGCGGTCGTGCCCGTCTTGGAAAAAAGAAAAAGAAATAGTTACAATCAAGGTTAAAGAAAATATATCTTTCAAAGAGGCACGCAGGCGGGTTGCATACCTACCTAAGGCTAGCTTTGCCGAAGTGGCGCGTCAGGGGGCAGCGTCACAACGGCCTCCGGCGGCTGTCCGACCCACAAGCCGTGAGTCGGCAGCAACGCCATCTGCCCCCGCGGCGGTTGCAGCTAGCGCTGCTCCGTCAACACAGCAGACGGGGCCACCGAACCCGAAGGTGGGCGCAGCCGAGGCTGCCCCAGCCTCCCCGGCCCCTTCCAGCGCTGGCAATGGCCGGCGCAGCCAAATCCCCCAGGGAGCCCCATCGACCTCCGGGCTGGTGGGCGCAGGGGTCTTGCCCTCCAAGGCGGGACCCTCGCTGGTAATTTCCCGCTCGCAAGAGCACGTGTCCGGCGCCTCACAAGAGGCAATGGACACTACACCTATCCCCAAGGCGCACCAAGCGCCTAAGGAGCGGCGAGGCTCACTCGAACGCTCCAGAAAGGGCAGAACCCCTGTTACAGGGCCTCGAAAGAGCTCTGTAACCTAAGGCATCACCTGTTTCCATACACACAGCACTTTTAATCTTCAATATGGATACACAAATTATTCAATGGAACGTTAGAGGTCTTCTTAGGAACCTTGATGACGTGCAAGAGCTTATCCAAAAACACAATCCAAAAGTGCTGTGTCTACAGGAAACACACTTAAAACCACAACACACTAACTTTCTCCGACCTTATGTTAAGTTCCGCAAAGACCGCGATGATGCTGTCGTATCATCAGGCGGTGTTGCCATTTTTCTTCATAAAAGTATTTCCTGTCAACTTTTACAGCTACAAACGCCTCTCGAAGCAGTGGCGGTTCGAGCTGTACTCCTAAACAAACTCATTACCATTAGCTCACTTTACATACCCCCACATTACAAATTAACGAAGCATGAGTTCCAATCCTTTATAGATCAATTGCCAGAACCTTATGTTGTTCTTGGCGATTTCAATGCGCACAGCTCTCTATGGGGCGACTCTCGTGTAGATGCGCGAGGTCGTCTTATTGAACAGTTCCTTTTTTCTTCAGGTGCGTGCTTGCTGAATAAGAAGGAACCCACGTATTACTCCCTAGCAAACATAACCTTTTCTTCTATTGACCTGGGCATAGTTTCCTCGTCCATTCTGCCTGAACTCGAATGGGAAGTTATGAACAATCCTTACGGAAGCGACCACTTCCCCATACTATTAAGAACACTTAAAGAAAATGAATATCCGCCACAGGCTCCCAGGTGGAAGATTGACACAGCAGACTGGGAGAGGTTCCGAAGCTTAACTAGTATATCATGGGATGACATGTCTTCTTTAGAAATCGATGCTGCTGTGGAGTACTTCACAGCCTTCGTAATAGATGCCGCATCTAAATGCATACGTGAATTAAGCGGCTCGGCATGCAAACGGCATGTCCCGTGGTGGAACAATGAATGCAGAATCGCACGTAGGAATGAGAACAAAGCGTGGGGGTTGCTACGCGCTTCGCCCACTGCAGAAAATCTTGTCAACTTTAATAAAGTAAAGTCCCAAGGTAGGAGAACCCGCCGACAGGCCAGAAGAGAAAGCTGGCAAAAGTATCTATCGAGTATTAACTCGTTTAGGGATGAGGCCAAAGCCTGGAACAGAGTAAATAGGATTAGAGGGCGGCAAACACATTCACTCCCCTGGTAAACACAAAGGGCACTACACTGCAAGACCAGGCAGACTCACTTGGGGAATATTTTGAGAGCGTGTCAAGTCCAACAAATTATACACAGTCCTTTCTCAAATACAAAGAAACAGAAGAACGTAAGCCATTAAGAAGAAAAGGTCGAGAGAATGAGCCTTACAACCGTCCTTTTTGTATTGCTGAATTGAGAGCTGCCTTGAGTGTATGCAACACCTCCGCACCAGGATCTGATAGAATCATGTATGAAATGCTCAAAAACTTACACAATGACACGCAGGTTACACTACTCACACTTTTCAACACCATTTGGGATGCAGGGTACCTTCCGACCGCATGGAAGGAAGCCATTGTGGTCCCTGTTTTGAAACAAGGCAAGGACTCTTCCTCAGTGGCAAGTTACCGCCCGATAGCCCTCACAAGTTGCATTTGTAAGGTGTTTGAAAAAATGATTAATCGGCGACTCATCCATTTCCTTGAACTGAGCAAAATCCTTGATCCCTATCAGTGCGGCTTCCGAGAAGGGCGCTCCACAACTGACCATCTTGTACGTGTAGAAGCAAATATCCGGGACGCATTTGTACACAAACAATTCTTCTTATCCATATTCCTCGATATGGAGAAGGCGTACGATACGACGTGGCGTTACGGAATCTTAAGAGACTTGTCAGAAATGGGCATCCATGGCAATATGCTAAACCTAATAGAAAGCTATCTGTCCAGTCGTACCTTCCGGGTAAAAGTAGGAAATGTACTTTCGCGTCCTTTTACGCAAGAAACGGGTTGTACCGCAAGGAGGCGTGCTCAGCTGCACACTCTTCATCGTGAAGATAAACACGCTTCGCGCTTCATTACCACCGGCAATCTTTTATTCTGTCTACGTGGACGACATACAAATAGCTTTCAAATCCTGTAACCTCGCAGTGTGTGAGAGACAGGTACAGCACGGCCTGAACAAAGTCTCAATGTGGGCAGACAAGAATGGATTTAAGATAAATCCTAACAAAAGCTCTTGTGTTCTTTTTACAAGAAAGAGAGGCCTGGTTCCGGATCCTTCCTTAGAACTGTGTGGACAACGAATACCTATCAGCAAACAGCACAAATTCCTAGGAATCATACTTGACTACAGACTCACTTTCATTCCACACATTGAATATCTGAAAGAAAAATGTCTAAAAACAATGAACTTAATGAAACTTCTATCCCAGACTACATGGGGTAGTGATAGGAAGTGTTTAATGAACCTATACAAAAGCCTAATTCGGTCTCGATTGGATTATGGTGCTGTAGTATATAACTCTGCCGCCCCGAGCGCACTAAAGATCCTAGATCCCGTCCACCATCTAGGAATCCGACTGGCCACTGGCGCTTTCAGAACGAGTCCCATAGAAAGTCTATATGTAGAATCAAATGAATGGTCTCTCCACCTACAGAGATCATACATTAGCTTTACATATTTCCTTAAAGTACGCTCCAATCCTGAACATCCATGTTTTGATACCGTTACTGATATGACGTGCGCTACACTTTTCAGCAATCGTCCCTCCATAAGACAGCCTTTCTCGCTGCGTGTGAAGGAGCTTAGCGATGAAATGCATGTGCCACTCCTCGAGCATCGCTTAATGCACCTAACCAAGCTCTTACCTCTTTGGGAGTGGCAGGTGATACAATGTGACATATCCTTTATAAAAGTTACAAAGCACGCTCCTGAGGCCGAAATCCGAATGCATTTCCTAGAACTCCAGCACAAGCACTCCTGTGCAGAGTTCTACACAGACGCTTCGAAGTCAAATGCCGCGGTATCCTATGCAGCCGTCGGCCCATCGTTTTCCGAATCCGATGTACTGCATCCGGAAACAAGTATTTTTACGGCCGAGGCCTACGGATTACTCTCTGCTGTAAAGCACATAAGTAAATCGAAACTTCCAAAAGCAGCGATATATACAGACGCTCTCAGCGTCGTGAAGGCCTTAATGTCACTCAGCAAACATAAAAATCCCGTATTTAATGAACTATATTCGGTCTTGTGCAACGCGTACTCATCTAACCAGAATATCATAATATGCTGGGTCCCTGGCCATAGGAACATCGAGGGCAACGTTCTGGCGGACGAGATGGCCACGTCTATAGCATCGCAAGCCGTTAACCCTACCGCCAAGGTGCCTGTCACAGATCTGAGGCCTTTCTTGCGAAGGCGGCTGCGGGCCCACTGGCAACGCATGTGGGACGCGGAAACCGATAATAAGCTCCACCTACTAAAGCCACAGTTAGGACTCTGGCCCTCTACAACAAAATCGCGCCGAACAGATGTCCTATTCTGTCGTTTAAGAATAGGACACACATATGGCACCCATAACTTTCTACTGACCGGAAGTGAGCCTCCAAACTGTGGTAGATGCGGGGAGAGGCTAACCGCACTCCACGTTCTCCTGGAGTGTCGCGAAGCCGAATCTGAGAGAAGGAGATATTTTTCCTTAGCATACCGCCAACACATTCCTCTTCATCCTCTAATGTTTCTCGGTCCAGAACCGCTTTTTAATACAAACAGTGTCCTAGGTTTCCTCAGAGATGTCGTCTTACATGTTATTAGTCCCATGAATTCGTAGCGCCTCCTCTCTCGAGAGGATGCCACTGCGATAATTGTTTTGCGTAGCACATGCCTCCAGGCCCTTGTGCTTCAAGGGCTCTGAGGAGGCAGTAGTGCTCTGGCATTCTTTATAATCGTGATATATTTTAACTATCGTATCATTCTTTTTATATGCATCTAAATTTTCATATTACAAGTCATACGTTATCGCCATAATTTTATCATACAAATTTTACGCACTTTAGAGCGTATATTTTAAGGCCTCTTTACAGCCACCTCACACCAAGTTCATAACAATCATAATTACACCTCAAACTCATTACCACAGACATGGCGCTCTTTGGCCATACCTGGCCCTTGCGCCATAAAACTCCACACATCATCATCATCAAGCGTATTCTTTGCTGCTGGTGCGTATTTTTCGCAGGAGTGTAATCATCGACACGTTTTTTTATAAATGTTTAAAATGTTTTACACTTGGTTAGAGCACTATATTAGAGCTTTCTTTGGCTGGTTAAGCGCTGCGCCAACAAGTGTCTGGACCGTGTAGACCGATCACGCCGCTCACGTACGTCTACGCCAAAGTTCCTTCATCCCCTTGAGTTTATGCCTCCATTGATTTGCCGAAATGACCAGCTTGCCTGTGGTTAACGGAATACCAGACACGTTCGGCGCTACGACAGAATGCTCGCAACGCACGCTGCTTCGATAGCTCTCGCTTGCGGTCGACAACCAAGCGGCCAGCGGAGAGGTCTCGCGCGGGCGGGGGCGGGCTCCAAAACAACCGGAAGTGGACGATGTGACGTCGCATCGTGACGCAGGACCAGTGAAGGCGGTGCGTAGCCCCGCTCGCTCGGCGAACGAGTTGAGGAGTAAAAGCGTGGATGGGGAGGAGGGTAACTTCTAATCGCTTGTAGCTCCATTAATACGTAACGCTTCACTTAAATTGTGGTGCGAATGTTCTACTTAAGCTGTACCCTACGCGTCTACAAAATTTGTCCGAGCCGTTTCAGGGGCCCTTTAAGCATGCACATGCATCTTTTGGTAGACGCGGATGCAGTTTTCTGCAAAACCACACGATATGCATGCAAATGGTGCTTTTGGCCGAACGCGCGCGTGGATTTCTACCAAACGACGTGAAAAGCATGCCGATGCTGCTCTTTTTAGCGTCCGCACATGGATTTGTGCCAAAACGCGTTTTTAAGCATGCACATGCATCTTTTGGTAGACGCGGACGCAGTTTTCTGCAAAACCACACGATTGCATGCAAATGGTGCTTTTGGCAGAACGCGAAACGTGGATTTCTACCAAATGACGTGAAAAGCATGCCGATGCTGCTCTTTTTAGCACCCGCACATAGATTTGTGCAAAAACGCGTTTTAAGCATGCACATGCATCTTTTGGTAGACGCGGACGCAGTTTTCTGCAAAACCACACGATATGCATGCAAATGGTGCTTTTGGCAGAACGCGCACGTGGATTTCTACCAAACGACGTGTAAAGCATGCCGATGCTGCTCTTTTTAGCACCCGCACATGGATTTGTGCCAAAACGCGTTTTAAGCATGCACATGCATCTTTTGGTAGACGCGGACGCAGTTTTCTGCAAAACCACACGATATGCATGCAAATGGTGCTTTTGGCAGAACGCGCACGTGGATTTCTACCAAACGACGTGAAAAGCTTGCCGATGCTGCTCTTTTAGCATCCGCACAGGGATTTGTGCCAAAACGCGTTTTAAGCATGCACATGCATCTTTTGGTAGACGCGGACGCAGTTTTCTGCAAAACCACACGATATGCATGCAAATGGTGCTTTTGGCAGAACGCGCACGTGGATTTCTACCAAACGACGTGAAAAGCATGCCGATGCTGCACTTTTTAGCACCCGCACATGGATTTGTGCCAAAACGAGTTTTGAGCATGCACATGCATCTTTTGGTAGACGCGGACGCAGTTTTCTGCAAAACCACACGATATACATGCAAATGGTGCTTTTGGCAGAACGCGAAATGTGGATTTCTACCAAACGACTTGAAAAGCATGCCGATCCTGCTCTTTTTAGCACCCGCACATGGATTTGTGCCAAAACGCGTTTTAAGCATGCACATGCATCTTTTGGTAGACGCGGACGCAGTTTTCTGCAAAACCACACGATATGCATGCAAATGGTGCTTTTGGCAGAACGCGTACGTGGATTTCTACCAAACGACGTGAAAAGCATGCCGATGCTGCTCTTTTTAGCACCCGCACATGGATTTGTGCCAAAACGCATTTTAAGCACGCACATGCATCTTTTGGTAGACGCGGACTCAGTTTTCTGCAAAACCACACGATATGCATGCAAATGGTGCTTTTGGCAGAACGCGCACGTGGATTTCTACCAAACGACGTGAAAAGCATGCCGATGCTGCTCTTTTTAGCACCCGCACATGGATTTGTGCCAAAACGCGTTTTAAGCATGCACATGCATCTTTTGGTAGACGCGGATGCAGTTTTCTGCAAAACCACACGATATGCATGCAAATGGTGCTTTTGGCAGAACGCGCACGTGGATTTCTACCAAACGACATGAAAAGCATGCCGATGCTGCTCTTTTTAGCACCCGCACATGGATTTGTGCCAAAACGCGTTTTAAGCATGCACATGCATCTTTTGGTAGACGCGGACGCAGTTTTCTGCAAAACCACACGATTGCATGCACATGGATTTGTGCCAAAACGAGTTTTGAGCATGCACATGCATCTTTTGGTAGACGCGGACTCAGTTTTCTGCAAAACCACACGATATGCATGCAAATGGTGCTTTTAGCAGAACGCGCACGTGGATTTCTACCAAACGACGTGAAAAGCATGCCGATGCTGCTCTTTTTAGCACCCGCACATGGATTTGTGCCAAAACGCATTTTAAGCACGCACATGCATCTTTTGGTAGACGCGGACTCAGTTTTCTGCAAAACCACACGATATGCATGCAAATGGTGCTTTTGGCAGAACGCGCACGTGGATTTCTACCAAACGACGTGAAAAGCATGCCGATGCTGCTCTTTTTAGCACCCGCACATGGATTTGTGCCAAAACGCGTTTTAAGCATGCACATGCATCTTTTGGTAGACACGATATGCATGCAAATGGTGCTTTTGGCAGAACGCGCACGTGGATTTCTACCAAACGACGTGAAAAGCATGCCGATGCTGCTCTTTTTAGCACCCGCACATGGATTTGTGCCAAAACGCGTTTTAAGCATGCACATGCATCTTTGGTAGACGCGGACGCAGTTTTCTGCAAAACCACACGATATGCATGCAAATGGTGCTTTTGGCAGAACGCGCACGTGGATTTCTACCAAACGACGTGAAAAGCATGCCGATGCTGCTCTTTTTAGCACCCGCACATGGATTTGTGCCAAAAAGCGTTTTAAGCATGCACATGCATCTTTTGGTAGATGCGGACGCAGTTTTCTGCAAAACCACACAATATGCATGCAAATGGTGCTTTTGGCAGAACGCGCACGTGGATTTCTACCAAACGACGTGAAAAGCATGCCGATGCTGCTCTTTTTAGCACCCGCACATGGATTTGTGCCAAAACGCGTTTTAAGCATGCACATGCATCTTTTGGTAGACGCGGACGCAGTTTTGTGCAAAACCGCACGATATGCGTGCAAATGGTGCTTTTGGCAGAACGCGCACGTGGATTTCTACCAAACGACGTGAAAAGCATGCCGATGTTGCTCTTTTTAGCACCCGCACATGGATTTGTGCCAAAACGCGTTTTAAGCATGCACATGCATCTTTTGGTTGACGCGGACGCAGTTTTCTGCAAAACCGCACGATATGCATGCAAATGGTGCTTTTCGCTGAACGCGCACGTGGATTTCTACCAAACGACGTGAAAAGCATGCCGATGCTGCTCTTTTTAGCACCCGCACATGGATTTGTGCCAAAACGCGTTTTAAGCATGCACATGCATCTTTTGGTAGACGCGGACGCAGTTTTCTGCAAAACCACACGATATGCATGCAAATGGTGCTTTTGGCAGAACGCGCACGTGGATTTCTACCAAACGACGTGAAAAGCATGCCGATGCTGCTCTTTTTAGCACCCGCACATGGATTTGTGCCAAAACGCGTTTTAAGCATGCACATGCATCTTTTGGTAGACGCGGACGCAGTTTTCTGCAAAACCACACGATATGCATGCAAATGGTGCTTTTGGCAGAACGCGCACGTGGATTTCTACCAAACGACGTGAAAAGCATGCCGATGCTGCTCTTTTTAGCATCCGCACATGGATTTGTGCCAAAACGCGTTTTAAGCATGCACATGCATCTTTTGGTAGACGCGGACGCAGTTTTCTGCAAAACCACACGATATGCATGCAAATGGTGCTTTTGGCAGAACGCGCACGTGGATTTCTACCAAACGACGTGAAAAGCATGCCGATGCTGCTCTTTTTAGCATCCGCACAGGGATTTGTGCCAAAACGCGTTTTTAAGCATGCACATGCATCTTTTGGTAGACGCGGACGCAGTTTTCTGCAAAACCACACGATATGCATGCAAATGGTGCTTTTGGCAGAACGCGCACGTGGATTTCTACCAAACGACGTGAAAAGCATGCCGATGCTGCACTTTTTAGCACCCGCACATGGATTTGTGCCAAAACGAGTTTTGAGCATGCACATGCATCTTTTGGTAGACGCGGACGCAGTTTTCTGCAAAACCACACGATATACATGCAAATGGTGCTTTTGGCAGAACGCGAAATGTGGATTTCTACCAAACGACTTGAAAAGCATGCCGATGCTGCTCTTTTTAGCACCCGCACATGGATTTGTGCCAAAACGCGTTTTAAGCATGCCCATGCATCTTTTGGTAGACGCGGACGCAGTTTTCTGCAAAACCACACGATATGCATGCAAATGGTGCTTTTGGCAGAACGCGTACGTGGATTTCTACCAAACGACGTGTAAAGCATGCCGATGCTGCTCTTTTTAGCACCCGCACATGGATTTGTGCCAAAACGCGTTTTAAGCATGCACATGCATCTTTTGGTAGACGCGGACGCAGTTTTCTGCAAAACCACACGATATGCATGCAAATGGTGCTTTTGGCAGAACGCGCACGTGGATTTCTACCAAACGACGTGAAAAGCATGCCGATGCTGCTCTTTTTAGCACCCGCACATGGATTTGTGCCAAAACGCGTTTTAAGCATGCACATGCATCTTTTGGTATACGCGGACGCAGTTTTCTGCAAAACCACACGATATGCATGCAAATGGTGCTTTTGGCAGAACACGCACGTGGATTTCTACCAAACTACCCGAAAAGCATGCCGATGCTGCTCTTTTTAGCACCCGCACATGGATTTGTGCCAAAACGCGTTTTAAGCATGCACATGCATCTTTTGGTAGACGCGGACGCAGTTTTCTGCAAAACCACACGATATGCATGCAAATGGTGCTTTTGGCAGAACGCGCACGTGGATTTCTACCAAACGACGTGAAAAGCATGCCGATGCTGCTCTTTTTAGCACCCGCACATGGATTTGTGCCAAAACGCGTTTTAAGCATGCACATGCATCTTTTGGTAGACGCGGACGCAGTTTTCTGCAAAACCACACGATATGCATGCAAATGGTGCTTTTGGCAGAACGCGCACGTGGATTTCTACCAAACGACGTGAACAGCATGCCGATGCTGCTCTTTTTAGCACCCGCACATGGATTTGTGCCAAAAAGCGTTTTAAGCATGCACATGCATCTTTTGATAGACGCGGACGCAGTTTTCTGCAAAACCACGCGATATGCATGCAAATGGTGCTTTTTGGCAGAACGCGCACGTGGATTTCTACCAAACTACCCGAAAAGCATGCCGATGCTGCTCTTTTTAGCACCCGCACATGGATTTGTGCCAAAACGCGTTTTAAGCATGCACATGCATCTTTTGGTAGACGCGGACGCAGTTTTCTGCAAAACCACACGATATGCATGCAAATGGTGCTTTTGGCAGAACGCGCACGTGGATTTCTACAAAACGGCGTGAAAAGCATGCCGATGCTGCTCTTTTTAGCACCCGCACATGGATTTGTGCCAAAACGCGTTTTAAGCATGCACATGCATCTTTTGGTAGACGCGGACGCAGTTTTCTGCAAAACCGCACGATATGCATGCAAATGGTGCTTTTGGCAGAACGCGCACGTGGATTTCTACCAAACGGCGTGAAAAGCATGCCGATGCTGCTCTTTTTAGCACCCGCACATGGATTTGTGCCAAAACGCGTTTTAAGCATGCACATGCATCTTTTGGTAGACGCGGACGCAGTTTTCTGCAAAACCACACGATATGCATGCAAATGGTGCTTTAGGCAGAACGCGCACG
>NW_027460609.1:0-50608 GCF_050947875.1 Dermacentor variabilis | reverse complement strand
CATGCTTAAAACGCGTTTTGGCACAAATCCATGTGCGGGTGCTAAAAAGAGCAGCATCGGCATGCTTTTCACGTCGTTTGGTAGAAATCCACACGCGCGTTCTGCCAAAAGCACCATTCGCATGCCTATCGTGTGGTTTTGCAGAAAACTGCGTCCGCGTCTACCAAAAGATGCATGCGCATGCTTAAAACGCGCTTTGGCACAAATCCATGTGCGGATGTTAAAAAGAGCAGCATCGGCATGCTTTTCACGTCGTTTGGTAGAAATCCACGCGCGCGTTCTGCCAAAAGCACCATTTGCATGCATATCGTGTGGTTTTGCAGAAAACTGCGTCCGCGTCTACCAAAAGATGCATGCGCATGCTTAAAACGCGTTTTGGCACAAATCCATGTGCGGGTGCTAAAAAGAGCAGCATCGGCATGCTTTTCACGTCGTTTGGTAGAAATCCACACGCGCGTTCTGCCAAAAGCACCATTTGCATGCCTATCGTGTGGTTTTGCAGAAAACTGCGTCCGCGTCTACCAAAAGATGCATGCGCATGCTTAAAACGCGCTTTGGCACAAATCCATGTGCGGATGTTAAAAAGAGCAGCATCGGCATGCTTTTCACGTCGTTTGGTAGAAATCCACACGCGCGTTCTGCCAAAAGCACCATTTGCATGCATATCGTGTGGTTTTGCAGAAAACTGCGTCCGCGTCTACCAAAAGATGCATGTGCATGCTAAAAACGCGTTTTGGCACAAATCCATGTGCGGGTGCTAAATAGAGCAGCATCGGCATGCTTTTCACGTCGTTTGGTAGAAATCCACGCGCGCGTTCTGCCAAAAGCACCATTTGCATGCCTATCGTGTGGTTTTGCAGAAAACTGCGTCCGCGTCTACCAAAAGATGCATGCGCATGCTTAAAACGCGCTTTGGCACAAATCCATGTGCGGATGTTAAAAAGAGCAGCATCGGCATGCTTTTCACGTCGTTTGGTAGAAATCCACGCGCGCGTTCTGCCAAAAGCACCATTTGCATGCATATCGTGTGGTTATGCAGAAAACTGCGTCCGCGTCTACCAAAAGATGCATGCGCATGCTTAAAACGCGTTTTGGCACAAATCCATGTGCGGGTGCTAAAGAGCAGCATCGGCATGCTTTTCACGTCGTTTGGTAGAAATCCACACGCGCGTTCTGCCAAAAGCACCATTTGCATGCCTATCGTGTGGTTTTGCAGAAAACTGCGTCCGCGTCTACCAAAAGATGCATGCGCATGCTTAAAACGCGCTTTGGCACAAATCCATGTGCGGATGTTAAAAAGAGCAGCATCGGCATGCTTTTCACGTCGTTTGGTAGAAATCCACACGCGCGTTCTGCCAAAAGCACCATTTGCATGCATATCGTGTGGTTTTGCAGAAAACTGCGTCCGCGTCTACCAAAAGATGCATGCGCATGCTAAAAACGCGTTTTGGCACAAATCCATGTGCGGATGGTAAAAAGAGCAGCATCGGCATGCTTTTCACGTCGTTTGGTAGAAATCCACGCGCGCGTTCTGCCAAAAGCACCATTTGCATGCATATCGTGTGGTTTTGCAGAAAACTGCGTCCGCGTCTACCAAAAGATGCATGCGCATGCTTAAAACGCGTTTTGGCACAAATCCATGTGCGGGTGCTAAAAAGAGCAGCATCGGCATGCTTTTCACGTCGTTTGGTAGAAATCCACACGCGCGTTCTGCCAAAAGCACCATTTGCATGCCTATCGTGTGGTTTTGCAGAAAACTGCGTCCGCGCATACCAAAAGATGCATGCGCATGCTTAAAACGCGTTTTGGCACAAATCCATGTGCGGGTGCTAAAAAGAGCAGCATCGGCATGCTTTTCACGTCGTTTGGTAGAAATCCACACGCGCGTTCTGCCAAAAGCACCATTTGCATGCCTATCGTGTGGTTTTGCAGAAAACTGCGTCCGCGTCTACCAAAAGATGCATGCGCATGCTAAAAACGCGTTTTGGCACAAATCCATGTGCGGGTGCTAAAAAGAGCAGCATCGGCATGCTTTTCACGTCGTTTGGTAGAAATCCACACGCGCGTTCTGCCAAAAGCACCATTTGCATGCCTATCGTGTGGTTTTGCAGAAAACTGCGTCCGCGTCTACCAAAAGATGCATGCGCATGCTTAAAACGCGCTTTGGCACAAATCCATGTGCGGATGTTAAAAAGAGCAGCATCGGCATGCTTTTCACGTCGTTTGGTAGAAATCCACACGCGCGTTCTGCCAAAAGCACCATTTTGATGCATATCGTGTGGTTTTGCAGAAACCTGCGTCCGCGTCTACCAAAAGATGCATGTGCATGCTAAAAACGCGTTTTGGCACAAATCCATGTGCGGGTGCTAAAAAGAGCAGCATCGGCATGCTTTTCACGTCGTTTGGTAGAAATCCACGCGCGCGTTCTGCCAAAAGCACCATTTGCATGCATATCGTGTGGTTTTGCAGAAAACTGCGTCCGCGTCTACCAAAAGATGAATGCGGATGCTTAAAACGCGTTTTGGCACAAATCCATGTGCGGGTGCTAAAAAGAGCAGCATCGGCATGCTTTTCACGTCGTTTGGTAGAAATCCACACGCGCGTTCTGCCAAAAGCACCATTTGCATGCCTATCGTGTGGTTTTGCAGAAAACTGCGTCCGCGTCTACCAAAAGATGCATGCGCATGCTTAAAACGCGCTTTGGCACAAATCCATGTGCGGATGTTAAAAAGAGCAGCATCGGCATGCTTTTCACGTCGTTTGGTAGAAATCCACGCGCGCGTTCTGCCAAAAGCACCATTTGCATGCATATCGTGTGGTTTTGCAGAAAACTGCGTCCGCGTCTACCAAAAGATGCATGCGCATGCTTAAAACGCGTTTTGGCACAAATCCATGTGCGGGTGCTAAAAAGAGCAGCATCGGCATGCTTTTCACGTCGTTTGGTAGAAATCCACACGCGCGTTCTGCCAAAAGCACCATTTGCATGCCTATCGTGTGGTTTTGCAGAAAACTGCGTCCGCGTCTACCAAAAGATGCATGCGCATGCTTAAAACGCGCTTTGGCACAAATCCATGTGCGGATGTTAAAAAGAGCAGCATCGGCATGCTTTTCACGTCGTTTGGTAGAAATCCACACGCGCGTTCTGCCAAAAGCACCATTTGCATGCATATCGTGTGGTTTTGCAGAAAACTGCGTCCGCGTCTACCAAAAGATGCATGCGCATGCTAAAAACGCGTTTTGGCACAAATCCATGTGCGGATGTTAAAAAGAGCAGCATCGGCATGCTTTTCACGTCGTTTGGTAGAAATCCACGCGCGCGTTCTGCCAAAAGCACCATTTGCATGCATATCGTGTGGTTTTGCAGAAAACTGCGTCCGCGTCTACCAAAAGATGCATGCGCATGCTTAAAACGCGTTTTGGCACAAATCCATGTGCGGGTGCTAAAAAGAGCAGCATCGGCATGCTTTTCACGTCGTTTGGTAGAAATCCACACGCGCGTTCTGCCAAAAGCACCATTTGCATGCCTATCGTGTGGTTTTGCAGAAAACTGCGTCCGCGTCTACCAAAAGATGCATGCGCATGCTTAAAACGCGTTTTGGCACAAATCCATGTGCGGGTGCTAAAAAGAGCAGCATCGGCATGCTTTTCACGTCGTTTGGTAGAAATCCACACGCGCGTTCTGCCAAAAGCACCATTTGCATGCCTATCGTGTGGTTTTGCAGAAAACTGCGTCCGCGTCTACCAAAAGATGCATGCGCATGCTAAAAACGCGTTTTGGCACAAATCCATGTGCGGGTGCTAAAAAGAGCAGCATCGGCATGCTTTTCACGTCGTTTGGTAGAAATCCACACGCGCGTTCTGCCAAAAGCACCATTTGCACGCCTATCGTGTGGTTTTGCAGAAAACTGCGTCCGCGTCTACCAAAAGATGCATGCGCATGCTTAAAACGCGTTTTGGCACAAATCCATGTGCGGATGTTAAAAAGAGCAGCATCGGCATGCTTTTCACGTCGTTTGGTAGAAATCCACGCGCGCGTTCTGCCAAAAGCACCATTTGCATGCATATCGTGTGGTTTTGCAGAAAACTGCGTCCGCGTCTACCAAAAGATGCATGCGGATGTTTAAAACGCGTTTTGGCACAAATCCATGTGCGGGTGCTAAAAAGAGCAGCATCGGCATGCTTTTCACGTCGTTTGGTAGAAATCCACACGCGCGTTCTGCCAAAAGCACCATTTGCATGCCTATCGTGTGGTTTTGCAGAAAACTGCGTCCGCGTCTACCAAAAGATGCATGCGCATGCTTAAAACGCGCTTTGGCACAAATCCATGTGCGGATGTTAAAAAGAGCAGCATCGGCATGCTTTTCACGTCGTTTGGTAGAAATCCACGCGCGCGTTCTGCCAAAAGCACCATTTGCATGCATATCGTGTGGTTTTGCAGAAAACTGCGTCCGCGTCTACCAAAAGATGCATGCGCATGCTTAAAACGCGTTTTGGCACAAATCCATGTGCGGGTGCTAAAAAGAGCAGCATCGGCATGCTTTTCACGTCGTTTGGTTGAAATCCACACGCGCGTTCTGCCAAAAGCACCATTTGCATGCCTATCGTGTGGTTTTGCAGAAAACTGCGTCCGCGTCTACCAAAAGATGCATGCGCATGCTTAAAACGCGCTTTGGCACAAATCCATGTGCGGATGTTAAAAAGAGCAGCATCGGGATGCTTTTCACGTCGTTTGGTAGAAATCCACACGCGCGTTCTGCCAAAAGCACCATTTGCATGCATATCGTGTGGTTTTGCAGAAAACTGCGTCCGCGTCTACCAAAAGATGCATGTGCATGCTAAAAACGCGTTTTGGCACAAATCCATGTGCGGATGTTAAAAAGAGCAGCATCGGCATGCTTTTCACGTCGTTTGGTAGAAATCCACGCGCGCGTTCTGCCAAAAGCACCATTTGCATGCCTATCGTGTGGTTTTGCAGAAAACTGCGTCCGCGTCTACCAAAAGATGCATGCGCATGCTTAAAACGCGTTTTGGCACAAATCCATGTGCGGATGTTAAAAAGAGCAGCATCGGCATGCTTTTCACGTCGTTTGGTAGAAATCCACACGCGCGTTCTGCCAAAAGCACCATTTGCATGCATATCGTGTGGTTTTGCAGAAAACTGCGTCCGCGTCTACCAAAAGATGCATGCGCATGCTAAAAACGCGTTTTGGCACAAATCCATGTGCGGATGGTAAAAAGAGCAGCATCGGCATGCTTTTCACGTCGTTTGGTAGAAATCCACGCGCGCGTTCTGCCAAAAGCACCATTTGCATGCATATCGTGTGGTTTTGCAGAAAACTGCGTCCGCGTCAACCAAAAGATGCATGCGCATGCTTAAAACGCGTTTTGGCACAAATCCATGTGCGGGTGCTAAAAAGAGCAGCATCGGCATGCTTTTCACGTCGTTTGGTAGAAATCCACACGCGCGTTCTGCCAAAAGCACCATTTGCATGCCTATCGTGTGGTTTTGCAGAAAACTGCGTCCGCGTCTACCAAAAGATGCATGCGCATGCTTAAAACGCGTTTTGGCACAAATCCATGTGCGGGTGCTAAAAAGAGCAGCATCGGCATGCTTTTCACGTCGTTTGGTAGAAATCCACACGCGCGTTCTGCCAAAAGCACCATTTGCATGCCTATCGTGTGGTTTTGCAGAAAACTGCGTCCGCGTCTACCAAAAGATGCATGCGCATGCTAAAAACGCGTTTTGGCACAAATCCATGTGCGGGTGCTAAAAAGAGCAGCATCGGCATGCTTTTCACGTCGTTTGGTAGAAATCCACACGCGCGTTCTGCCAAAAGCACCATTTGCATGCCTATCGTGTGGTTTTGCAGAAAACTGCGTCCGCGTCTACCAAAAGATGCATGCGCATGCTTAAAACGCGCTTTGGCACAAATCCATGTGCGGATGTTAAAAAGAGCAGCATCGGCATGCTTTTCACGTCGTTTGGTAGAAATCCACACGCGCGTTCTGCCAAAAGCACCATTTTGATGCATATCGTGTGGTTTTGCAGAAACCTGCGTCCGCGTCTACCAAAAGATGCATGTGCATGCTAAAAACGCGTTTTGGCACAAATCCATGTGCGGGTGCTAAAAAGAGCAGCATCGGCATGCTTTTCACGTCGTTTGGTAGAAATCCACGCGCGCGTTCTGCCAAAAGCACCATTTGCATGCCTCTCGTGTGGTTTTGCAGAAAACTGCGTCCGCGTCTACCAAAAGATGCATGCGCATGCTTAAAACGCGTTTTGGCACAAATCCATGTGCGGATGTTAAAAAGAGCAGCATCGGCATGCTTTTCACGTCGTTTGGTAGAAATCCACGCGCGCGTTCTGCCAAAAGCACCATTTGCATGCATATCGTGTGGTTTTGCAGAAAACTGCGTCCGCGTCTACCAAAAGATGCATGCGGATGCTTAAAACGCGTTTTGGCACAAATCCATGTGCGGGTGCTAAAAAGAGCAGCATCGGCATGCTTTTCACGTCGTTTGGTAGAAATCCACACGCGCGTTCTGCCAAAAGCACCATTTGCATGCCTATCGTGTGGTTTTGCAGAAAACTGCGTCCGCGTCTACCAAAAGATGCATGCGCATGCTTAAAACGCGTTTTGGCACAAATCCATGTGCGGGTGCTAAAAAGAGCAGCATCGGCATGCTTTTCACGTCGTTTGGTAGAAATCCACACGCGCGTTCTGCCAAAAGCACCATTTGCATGCCTATCGTGTGGTTTTGCAGAAAACTGCGTCCGCGTCTACCAAAAGATGCATGCGCATGCTTAAAACGCGTTTTGGCACAAATCCATGTGCGGATGTTAAAAAGAGCAGCATCGGCATGCTTTTCACGTCGTTTGGTAGAAATCCACGCGCGCGTTCTGCCAAAAGCACCATTTGCATGCATATCGTGTGGTTTTGCAGAAAACTGCGTCCGCGTCTACCAAAAGATGCATGCGGATGTTTAAAACGCGTTTTGGCACAAATCCATGTGCGGGTGCTAAAAAGAGCAGCATCGGCATGCTTTTCACGTCGTTTGGTAGAAATCCACACGCGCGTTCTGCCAAAAGCACCATTTGCATGCCTATCGTGTGGTTTTGCAGAAAACTGCGTCCGCGTCTACCAAAAGATGCATGCGCATGCTTAAAACGCGCTTTGGCACAAATCCATGTGCGGATGTTAAAAAGAGCAGCATCGGCATGCTTTTCACGTCGTTTGGTAGAAATCCACGCGCGCGTTCTGCCAAAAGCACCATTTGCATGCATATCGTGTGGTTTTGCAGAAAACTGCGTCCGCGTCTACCAAAAGATGCATGCGCATGCTTAAAACGCGTTTTGGCACAAATCCATGTGCGGGTGCTAAAAAGAGCAGCATCGGCATGCTTTTCACGTCGTTTGGTTGAAATCCACACGCGCGTTCTGCCAAAAGCACCATTTGCATGCCTATCGTGTGGTTTTGCAGAAAACTGCGTCCGCGTCTACCAAAAGATGCATGCGCATGCTTAAAACGCGCTTTGGCACAAATCCATGTGCGGATGTTAAAAAGAGCAGCATCGGGATGCTTTTCACGTCGTTTGGTAGAAATCCACACGCGCGTTCTGCCAAAAGCACCATTTGCATGCATATCGTGTGGTTTTGCAGAAAACTGCGTCCGCGTCTACCAAAAGATGCATGTGCATGCTAAAAACGCGTTTTGGCACAAATCCATGTGCGGATGTTAAAAAGAGCAGCATCGGCATGCTTTTCACGTCGTTTGGTAGAAATCCACGCGCGCGTTCTGCCAAAAGCACCATTTGCATGCCTATCGTGTGGTTTTGCAGAAAACTGCGTCCGCGTCTACCAAAAGATGCATGCGCATGCTTAAAACGCGTTTTGGCACAAATCCATGTGCGGATGTTAAAAAGAGCAGCATCGGCATGCTTTTCACGTCGTTTGGTAGAAATCCACACGCGCGTTCTGCCAAAAGCACCATTTGCATGCATATCGTGTGGTTTTGCAGAAAACTGCGTCCGCGTCTACCAAAAGATGCATGCGCATGCTAAAAACGCGTTTTGGCACAAATCCATGTGCGGATGGTAAAAAGAGCAGCATCGGCATGCTTTTCACGTCGTTTGGTAGAAATCCACGCGCGCGTTCTGCCAAAAGCACCATTTGCATGCATATCGTGTGGTTTTGCAGAAAACTGCGTCCGCGTCTACCAAAAGATGCATGCGCATGCTTAAAACGCGTTTTGGCACAAATCCATGTGCGGGTGCTAAAAAGAGCAGCATCGGCATGCTTTTCACGTCGTTTGGTAGAAATCCACACGCGCGTTCTGCCAAAAGCACCATTTGCATGCCTATCGTGTGGTTTTGCAGAAAACTGCGTCCGCGTCTACCAAAAGATGCATCCGCATGCTTAAAACGCGTTTTGGCACAAATCCATGTGCGGGTGCTAAAAAGAGCAGCATCGGCATGCTTTTCACGTCGTTTGGTAGAAATCCACACGCGCGTTCTGCCAAAAGCACCATTTGCATGCCTATCGTGTGGTTTTGCAGAAAACTGCGTCCGCGTCTACCAAAAGATGCATGCGCATGCTAAAAACGCGTTTTGGCACAAATCCATGTGCGGGTGCTAAAAAGAGCAGCATCGGCATGCTTTTCACGTCGTTTGGTAGAAATCCACACGCGCGTTCTGCCAAAAGCACCATTTGCATGCCTATCGTGTGGTTTTGCAGAAAACTGCGTCCGCGTCTACCAAAAGATGCATGCGCATGCTTAAAACGCGCTTTGGCACAAATCCATGTGCGGATGTTAAAAAGAGCAGCATCGGCATGCTTTTCACGTCGTTTGGTAGAAATCCACACGCGCGTTCTGCCAAAAGCACCATTTTGATGCATATCGTGTGGTTTTGCAGAAACCTGCGTCCGCGTCTACCAAAAGATGCATGTGCATGCTAAAAACGCGTTTTGGCACAAATCCATGTGCGGGTGCTAAAAAGAGCAGCATCGGCATGCTTTTCACGTCGTTTGGTAGAAATCCACGCGCGCGTTCTGCCAAAAGCACCATTTGCATGCCTATCGTGTGGTTTTGCAGAAAACTGCGTCCGCGTCTACCAAAAGATGCATGCGCATGCTTAAAACGCGTTTTGGCACAAATCCATGTGCGGATGTTAAAAAGAGCAGCATCGGCATGCTTTTCACGTCGTTTGGTAGAAATCCACGCGCGCGTTCTGCCAAAAGCACCATTTGCATGCATATCGTGTGGTTTTGCAGAAAACTGCGTCCGCGTCTACCAAAAGATGCATGCGGATGCTTAAAACGCGTTTTGGCACAAATCCATGTGCGGGTGCTAAAAAGAGCAGCATCGGCATGCTTTTCACGTCGTTTGGTAGAAATCCACACGCGCGTTCTGCCAAAAGCACCATTTGCATGCCTATCGTGTGGTTTTGCAGAAAACTGCGTCCGCGTCTACCAAAAGATGCATGCGCATGCTTAAAACGCGCTTTGGCACAAATCCATGTGCGGATGTTAAAAAGAGCAGCATCGGCATGCTTTTCACGTCGTTTGGTAGAAATCCACGCGCGCGTTCTGCCAAAAGCACCATTTGCATGCATATCGTGTGGTTTTGCAGAAAACTGCGTCCGCGTCTACCAAAAGATGCATGCGCATGCTTAAAACGCGTTTTGGCACAAATCCATGTGCGGGTGCTAAAAAGAGCAGCATCGGCATGCTTTTCACGTCGTTTGGTAGAAATCCACACGCGCGTTCTGCCAAAAGCACCATTTGCATGCCTATCGTGTGGTTTTGCAGAAAACTGCGTCCGCGTCTACCAAAAGATGCATGCGCATGCTTAAAACGCGCTTTGGCACAAATCCATGTGCGGATGTTAAAAAGAGCAGCATCGGCATGCTTTTCACGTCGTTTGGTAGAAATCCACACGCGCGTTCTGCCAAAAGCACCATTTGCATGCATATCGTGTGGTTTTGCAGAAAACTGCGTCCGCGTCTACCAAAAGATGCATGCGCATGCTAAAAATGCGTTTTGGCACAAATCCATGTGCGGATGGTAAAAAGAGCAGCATCGGCATGCTTTTCACGTCGTTTGGTAGAAATCCACGCGCGCGTTCTGCCAAAAGCACCATTTGCATGCATATCGTGTGGTTTTGCAGAAAACTGCGTCCGCGTCTACCAAAAGATGCATGCGCATGCTTAAAACGCGTTTTGGCACAAATCCATGTGCGGGTGCTAAAAAGAGCAGCATCGGCATGCTTTTCACGTCGTTTGGTAGAAATCCACACGCGCGTTCTGCCAAAAGCACCATTTGCAGGCCTATCGTGTGGTTTTGCAGAAAACTGCGTCCGCGTCTACCAAAAGATGCATGCGCATGCTTAAAACGCGCTTTGGCACAAATCCATGTGCGGATGTTAAAAAGAGCAGCATCGGCATGCTTTTCACGTCGTTTGGTAGAAATCCACGCGCGCGTTCTGCCAAAAGCACCATTTGCATGCATATCGTGTGGTTTTGCAGAAAACTGCGTCCGCGTCTACCAAAAGATGCATGCGCATGCTTAAAACGCGTTTTGGCACAAATCCATGTGCGGGTGCTAAAAAGAGCAGCATCGGCATGCTTTTCACGTCGTTTGGTTGAAATCCACACGCGCGTTCTGCCAAAAGCACCATTTGCATGCCTATCGTGTGGTTTTGCAGAAAACTGCGTCCGCGTCTACCAAAAGATGCATGCGCATGCTTAAAACGCGCTTTGGCACAAATCCATGTGCGGATGTTAAAAAGAGCAGCATCGGCATGCTTTTCACGTCGTTTGGTAGAAATCCACACGCGCGTTCTGCCAAAAGCACCATTTGCATGCATATCGTGTGGTTTTGCAGAAAACTGCGTCCGCGTCTACCAAAAGATGCATGCGCATGCTAAAAACGCGTTTTGGCACAAATCCATGTGCGGATGTTAAAAAGAGCAGCATCGGCATGCTTTTCACGTCGTTTGGTAGAAATCCACGCACGCGTTCTGCCAAAAGCACCATTTGCATGCATATCGTGTGGTTTTGCAGAAAACTGCGTCCGCGTCTACCAAAAGATGCATGCGCATGCTTAAAACGCGCTTTGGCACAAATCTATGTGCGGATGTTAAAAAGAGCAGCATCGGCATGCTTTTCACGTCGTTTGGTAGAAATCCACGCGCGCGTTCTGCCAAAAGCACCATTTGCATGCATATCGTGTGGTTATGCAGAAAACTGCGTCCGCGTCTACCAAAAGATGCATGCGCATGCTTAAAACGCGTTTTGGCACAAATCCATGTGCGGGTGCTAAAAAGAGCAGCATCGGCATGCTTTTCACGTCGTTTGGTAGAAATCCACACGCGCGTTCTGCCAAAAGCACCATTTGCATGCCTATCGTGTGGTTTTGCAGAAAACTGCGTCCGCGTCTACCAAAAGATGCATGCGCATGCTTAAAACGCGCTTTGGCACAAATCCATGTGCGGATGTTAAAAAGAGCAGCATCGGCATGCTTTTCACGTCGTTTGGTAGAAATCCACACGCGCGTTCTGCCAAAAGCACCATTTGCATACATATCGTGTGGTTTTGCAGAAAACTGCGTCCGCGTCTACCAAAAGATGCATGCGCATGCTTAAAACGCGTTTTGGCACAAATCCATGTGCGGGTGCTAAAAAGAGCAGCATCGGCATGATTTTCACGTCGTTTGGTAGAAATCCACACGCGCGTTCTGCCAAAAGCACCATTTGCATGCCTATCGTGTGGTTTTGCAGAAAACTGCGTCCGCGTCTACCAAAAGATGCATGCGCATGCTTAAAACGCGTTTTGGCACAAATCCATGTGCGGGTGCTAAAAAGAGCAGCATCGGCATGCTTTTCACGTCGTTTGGTAGAAATCCACACGCGCGTTCTGCCAAAAGCACCATTTGCATGCATATCGTGTGGTTTTGCAGAAAACTGCGTCCGCGTCTACCAAAAGATGCATGCGCATGCTAAAAATGCGTTTTGGCACAAATCCATGTGCGGATGGTAAAAAGAGCAGCATCGGCATGCTTTTCACGTCGTTTGGTAGAAATCCACGCGCGCGTTCTGCCAAAAGCACCATTTGCATGCATATCGTGTGGTTTTGCAGAAAACTGCGTCCGCGTCTACCAAAAGATGCATGCGCATGCTTAAAACGCGTTTTGGCACAAATCCATGTGCGGGTGCTAAAAAGAGCAGCATCGGCATGCTTTTCACGTCGTTTGGTAGAAATCCACACGCGCGTTCTGCCAAAAGCACCATTTGCAGGCCTATCGTGTGGTTTTGCAGAAAACTGCGTCCGCGTCTACCAAAAGATGCATGCGCATGCTTAAAACGCGCTTTGGCACAAATCCATGTGCGGATGTTAAAAAGAGCAGCATCGGCATGCTTTTCACGTCGTTTGGTAGAAATCCACGCGCGCGTTCTGCCAAAAGCACCATTTGCATGCATATCGTGTGGTTTTGCAGAAAACTGCGTCCGCGTCTACCAAAAGATGCATGCGCATGCTTAAAACGCGTTTTGGCACAAATCCATGTGCGGGTGCTAAAAAGAGCAGCATCGGCATGCTTTTCACGTCGTTTGGTTGAAATCCACACGCGCGTTCTGCCAAAAGCACCATTTGCATGCCTATCGTGTGGTTTTGCAGAAAACTGCGTCCGCGTCTACCAAAAGATGCATGCGCATGCTTAAAACGCGCTTTGGCACAAATCCATGTGCGGATGTTAAAAAGAGCAGCATCGGCATGCTTTTCACGTCGTTTGGTAGAAATCCACACGCGCGTTCTGCCAAAAGCACCATTTGCATGCATATCGTGTGGTTTTGCAGAAAACTGCGTCCGCGTCTACCAAAAGATGCATGCGCATGCTAAAAACGCGTTTTGGCACAAATCCATGTGCGGATGTTAAAAAGAGCAGCATCGGCATGCTTTTCACGTCGTTTGGTAGAAATCCACGCACGCGTTCTGCCAAAAGCACCATTTGCATGCATATCGTGTGGTTTTGCAGAAAACTGCGTCCGCGTCTACCAAAAGATGCATGCGCATGCTTAAAACGCGCTTTGGCACAAATCTATGTGCGGATGTTAAAAAGAGCAGCATCGGCATGCTTTTCACGTCGTTTGGTAGAAATCCACGCGCGCGTTCTGCCAAAAGCACCATTTGCATGCATATCGTGTGGTTATGCAGAAAACTGCGTCCGCGTCTACCAAAAGATGCATGCGCATGCTTAAAACGCGTTTTGGCACAAATCCATGTGCGGGTGCTAAAAAGAGCAGCATCGGCATGCTTTTCACGTCGTTTGGTAGAAATCCACACGCGCGTTCTGCCAAAAGCACCATTTGCATGCCTATCGTGTGGTTTTGCAGAAAACTGCGTCCGCGTCTACCAAAAGATGCATGCGCATGCTTAAAACGCGCTTTGGCACAAATCCATGTGCGGATGTTAAAAAGAGCAGCATCGGCATGCTTTTCACGTCGTTTGGTAGAAATCCACACGCGCGTTCTGCCAAAAGCACCATTTGCATACATATCGTGTGGTTTTGCAGAAAACTGCGTCCGCGTCTACCAAAAGATGCATGCGCATGCTTAAAACGCGTTTTGGCACAAATCCATGTGCGGGTGCTAAAAAGAGCAGCATCGGCATGATTTTCACGTCGTTTGGTAGAAATCCACACGCGCGTTCTGCCAAAAGCACCATTTGCATGCCTATCGTGTGGTTTTGCAGAAAACTGCGTCCGCGTCTACCAAAAGATGCATGCGCATGCTTAAAACGCGTTTTGGCACAAATCCATGTGCGGGTGCTAAAAAGAGCAGCATCGGCATGCTTTTCACGTCGTTTGGTAGAAATCCACACGCGCGTTCTGCCAAAAGCACCATTTGCATGCCTATCGTGTGGTTTTGCAGAAAACTGCGTCCGCGTCTACCAAAAGATGCATGCGCATGCTTAAAACGCGTTTTGGCACAAATCCATGTGCGGGTGCTAAAAAGAGCAGCATCGGCATGCTTTTCACGTCGTTTGGTAGAAATCCACACGCGCGTTCTGCCAAAAGCACCATTTGCATGCCTATCGTGTGGTTTTGCAGAAAACTGCGTCCGCGTCTACCAAAAGATGCATGCGCATGCTAAAAACGCGTTTTGGCACAAATCCATGTGCGGGTGCTAAAAAGAGCAGCATCGGCATGCTTTTCACGTCGTTTGGTAGAAATCCACACGCGCGTTCTGCCAAAAGCACCATTTGCATGCCTATCGTGTGGTTTTGCAGAAAACTGCGTCCGCGTCTACCAAAAGATGCATGCGCATGCTTAAAACGCGCTTTGGCACAAATCCATGTGCGGATGTTAAAAAGAGCAGCATCGGCATGCTTTTCACGTCGTTTGGTAGAAATCCACACGCGCGTTCTGCCAAAAGCACCATTTTGATGCATATCGTGTGGTTTTGCAGAAACCTGCGTCCGCGTCTACCAAAAGATGCATGTGCATGCTAAAAACGCGTTTTGGCACAAATCCATGTGCGGGTGCTAAAAAGAGCAGCATCGGCATGCTTTTCACGTCGTTTGGTAGAAATCCACGCGCGCGTTCTGCCAAAAGCACCATTTGCATGCCTATCGTGTGGTTTTGCAGAAAACTGCGTCCGCGTCTACCAAAAGATGCATGCGCATGCTTAAAACGCGTTTTGGCACAAATCCATGTGCGGATGTTAAAAAGAGCAGCATCGGCATGCTTTTCACGTCGTTTGGTAGAAATCCACGCGCGCGTTCTGCCAAAAGCACCATTTGCATGCATATCGTGTGGTTTTGCAGAAAACTGCGTCCGCGTCTACCAAAAGATGCATGCGCATGCTTAAAACGCGTTTTGGCACAAATCCATGTGCGGGTGCTAAAAAGAGCAGCATCGGCATGCTTTTCACGTCGTTTGTAGAAATCCACACGCGCGTTCTGCCAAAAGCACCATTTGCATGCCTATCGTGTGGTTTTGCAGAAAACTGCGTCCGCGTCTACCAAAAGATGCATGCGCATGCTTAAAACGCGCTTTGGCACAAATCCATGTGCGGATGTTAAAAAGAGCAGCATCGGCGTGCTTTTCACGTCGTTTGGTAGAAATCCACGCGCGCGTTCTGCCAAAAGCACCATTTGCATGCATATCGTGTGGTTTTGCAGAAAACTGCGTCCGCGTCTACCAAAAGATGCATGCGCATGCTTAAAACGCGTTTTGGCACAAATCCATGTGCGGGTGCTAAAAAGAGCAGCATCGGCATGCTTTTCACGTCGTTTGGTAGAAATCCACACGCGCGTTCTGCCAAAAGCACCATTTGCATGCCTATCGTGTGGTTTTGCAGAAAACTGCGTCCGCGTCTACCAAAAGAGGCATGCGCATGCTTAAAACGCGCTTTGGCACAAATCCATGTGCGGATGTTAAAAAGAGCAGCATCGGCATGCTTTTCACGTCGTTTGGTAGAAATCCACGCGCGCGTTCTGCCAAAAGCACCATTTGCATGCATATCGTGTGGTTTTGCAGAAAACTGCGTCCGCGTCTACCAAAAGATGCATGCGCATGCTTAAAACGCGTTTTGGCACAAATCCATGTGCGGGTGCTAAAAAGAGCAGCATCGGCATGCTTTTCACGTCGTTTGGTAGAAATCCACACGCGCGTTCTGCCAAAAGCACCATTTGCATGCATATCGTGTGGTTTTGCAGAAAACTGCGTCCGCGTCTACCAAAAGATGCATGCGCATGCTTAAAACGCGCTTTGGCACAAATCCATGTGCGGATGTTAAAAAGAGCAGCATCGGCATGCTTTTCACGTCGTTTGGTAGAAATCCACGCGCGCGTTCTGCCAAAAGCACCATTTGCATGCATATCGTGTGGTTTTGCAGAAAACTGCGTCCGCGTCTACCAAAAGATGCATGCGCATGCTTAAAACGCGTTTTGGCACAAATCCATGTGCGGGTGCTAAAAAGAGCAGCATCGGCATGCTTTTCACGTCGTTTGGTAGAAATCCACACGCGCGTTCTGCCAAAAGCACCATTCGCATGCCTATCGTGTGGTTTTGCAGAAAACTGCGTCCGCGTCTACCAAAAGATGCATGCGCATGCTTAAAACGCGCTTTGGCACAAATCCATGTGCGGATGTTAAAAAGAGCAGCATCGGCATGCTTTTCACGTCGTTTGGTAGAAATCCACGCGCGCGTTCTGCCAAAAGCACCATTTGCATGCATATCGTGTGGTTTTGCAGAAAACTGCGTCCGCGTCTACCAAAAGATGCATGCGCATGCTTAAAACGCGTTTTGGCACAAATCCATGTGCGGGTGCTAAAAAGAGCAGCATCGGCATGCTTTTCACGTCGTTTGGTAGAAATCCACACGCGCGTTCTGCCAAAAGCACCATTTGCATGCCTATCGTGTGGTTTTGCAGAAAACTCCGTCCGCGTCTACCAAAAGATGCATGCGCATGCTTAAACGCGTTTTGGCACAAATCCATGTGCGGGTGCTAAAAAGAGCAGCATCGGCATGCTTTTCACGTCGTTTGGTAGAAATCCACACGCGCGTTCTGCCAAAAGCACCATTTGCATGCCTATCGTGTGGTTTTGCAGAAAACTGCGTCCGCGTCTACCAAAAGATGCATGCGCATGCTTAAAACGCACTTTGGCACAAATCCATGTGCGGATGTTAAAAAGAGCAGCATCGGCATGCTTTTCACGTCGTTTGGTAGAAATCCACACGCGCGTTCTGCCAAAAGCACCATTTGCATGCATATCGTGTGGTTTTGCAGGAAACTGCGTCCGCGTCTACCAAAAGATGCATGTGCATGCTAAAAACGCGTTTTGGCACAAATCCATGTGCGGATGTTAAAAAGAGCAGCATCGGCATGCTTTTCACGTCGTTTGGTAAAAATCCACGCGCGCGTTCTGCCAAAAGCACCATTTGCATGCATATCGTGTGGTTTTGCAGAAAACTGCGTCCGCGTCTACCAAAAGATGCATGCGCATGCTTAAAACGCGTTTTGGCACAAATCCATGTGCGGGTGCTAAAAAGAGCAGCATCGGCATGCTTTTCACGTCGTTTGGTAGAAATCCACACGCGCGTTCTGCCAAAAGCACCATTTGCATGCCTATCGTGTGGTTTTGCAGAAAACTCCGTCCGCGTCTACCAAAAGATGCATGCGCATGCTTAAAACGCGTTTTGGCACAAATCCATGTGCGGGTGCTAAAAAGAGCAGCATCGGCATGCTTTTCACGTCGTTTGGTAGAAATCCACACGCGCGTTCTGCCAAAAGCACCATTTGCATGCCTATCGTGTGGTTTTGCAGAAAACTGCGTCCGCGTCTACCAAAAGATGCATGCGCATGCTTAAAACGCGCTTTGGCACAAATCCATGTGCGGATGTTAAAAAGAGCAGCATCGGCATGCTTTTCACGTCGTTTGGTAGAAATCCACGCGCGCGTTCTGCCAAAAGCACCATTTGCATGCATATCGTGTGGTTTTGCAGAAAACTGCGTCCGCGTCTACCAAAAGATGCATGCGCATGCTTAAAATGCGTTTTGGCACAAATCCATGTGCGGGTGCTAAAAAGAGCAGCATCGGCATGCTTTTCACGTCGTTTGGTAGAAATCCACACGCGCGTTCTGCGAAAAGCACCATTTGCATGCATATCGTGTGGTTTTGCAGAAAACTGCGTCGCGTCTACCAAAAGATGCATGCGCATGCTAAAAACGCGTTTTGGCACAAATCCATGTGCGGGTGCTAAAAAGAGCAGCATCGGCATGCTTTTCACGTCGTTTGGTAGAAATCCACACGCGCGTTCTGCCAAAAGCACCATTTGCATGCCTATCGTGTGGTTTTGCAGAAAACTGCGTCCGCGTCTACCAAAAGATGCATGCGCATGCTTAAAACGCGCTTTGGCACAAATCCATGTGCGGATGTTAAAAAGAGCAGCATCGGCATGCTTTTCACGTCGTTTGGTAGAAATCCACACGCGCGTTCTGCCAAAAGCACCATTTGCATGCATATCGTGTGGTTTTGCAGGAAACTGCGTCCGCGTCTACCAAAAGATGCATGTGCATGCTAAAAACGCGTTTTGGCACAAATCCATGTGCGGATGTTAAAAAGAGCAGCATCGGCATGCTTTTCACGTCGTTTGGTAGAAATCCACGCGCGCGTTCTGCAAAAGCACCATTTGCATGCATATCGTGTGGTTTTGCAGAAAACTGCGTCCGCGTCTACCAAAAGATGCATGCGCATGCTTAAAACGCGTTTTGGCACAAATCCATGTGCGGGTGCTAAAAAGAGCAGCATCGGCATGCTTTTCACGTCGTTTGGTAGAAATCCACACGCGCGTTCTGCCAAAAGCACCATTCGCATGCCTATCGTGTGGTTTTGCAGAAAACTGCGTCCGCGTCTACCAAAAGATGCATGCGCATGCTTAAAACGCGCTTTGGCACAAATCCATGTGCGGATGTTAAAAGAGCAGCATCGGCATGCTTTTCACGTCGTTTGGTAGAAATCCACGCGCGCGTTCTGCCAAAAGCACCATTTGCATGCATATCGTGTGGTTTTGCAGAAAACTGCGTCCGCGTCTACCAAAAGATGCATGCGCATGCTTAAAACGCGTTTTGGCACAAATCCATGTGCGGGTGCTAAAAAGAGCAGCATCGGCATGCTTTTCACGTCGTTTGGTAGAAATCCACACGCGCGTTCTGCCAAAAGCACCATTTGCATGCCTATCGTGTGGTTTTGCAGAAAACTCCGTCCGCGTCTACCAAAAGATGCATGCGCATGCTTAAAACGCGTTTTGGCACAAATCCATGTGCGGGTGCTAAAAAGAGCAGCATCGGCATGCTTTTCACGTCGTTTGGTAGAAATCCACACGCGCGTTCTGCCAAAAGCACCATTTGCATGCCTATCGTGTGGTTTTGCAGAAAACTGCGTCCGCGTCTACCAAAAGATGCATGCGCATGCTTAAAACGCACTTTGGCACAAATCCATGTGCGGATGTTAAAAAGAGCAGCATCGGCATGCTTTTCACGTCGTTTGGTAGAAATCCACACGCGCGTTCTGCCAAAAGCACCATTTGCATGCATATCGTGTGGTTTTGCAGGAAACTGCGTCCGCGTCTACCAAAAGATGCATGTGCATGCTAAAAACGCGTTTTGGCACAAATCCATGTGCGGATGTTAAAAAGAGCAGCATCGGCATGCTTTTCACGTCGTTTGGTAAAAATCCACGCGCGCGTTCTGCCAAAAGCACCATTTGCATGCATATCGTGTGGTTTTGCAGAAAACTGCGTCCGCGTCTACCAAAAGATGCATGCGCATGCTTAAAACGCGTTTTGGCACAAATCCATGTGCGGGTGCTAAAAAGAGCAGCATCGGCATGCTTTTCACGTCGTTTGGTAGAAATCCACACGCGCGTTCTGCCAAAAGCACCATTTGCATGCCTATCGTGTGGTTTTGCAGAAAACTCCGTCCGCGTCTACCAAAGATGCATGCGCATGCTTAAAACGCGTTTTGGCACAAATCCATGTGCGGGTGCTAAAAAGAGCAGCATCGGCATGCTTTTCACGTCGTTTGGTAGAAATCCACACGCGCGTTCTGCCAAAAGCACCATTTGCATGCCTATCGTGTGGTTTTGCAGAAAACTGCGTCCGCGTCTACCAAAAGATGCATGCGCATGCTTAAAACGCGCTTTGGCACAAATCCATGTGCGGATGTTAAAAGAGCAGCATCGGCATGCTTTTCACGTCGTTTGGTAGAAATCCACGCGCGCGTTCTGCCAAAAGCACCATTTGCATGCATATCGTGTGGTTTTGCAGAAAACTGCGTCCGCGTCTACCAAAAGATGCATGCGCATGCTTAAAATGCGTTTTGGCACAAATCCATGTGCGGGTGCTAAAAAGAGCAGCATCGGCATGCTTTTCACGTCGTTTGGTAGAAATCCACACGCGCGTTCTGCCAAAAGCACCATTTGCATGCCTATCGTGTGGTTTTGCAGAAAACTGCGTCCGCGTCTACCAAAAGATGCATGCGCATGCTTAAAACGCGCTCTGGCACAAATCCATGTGCGGATGTTAAAAAGAGCAGCATCGGCATGCTTTTCACGTCGTTTGGTAGAAATCCACACGCGCGTTCTGCCAAAAGCACCATTTGCATGCATATCGTGTGGTTTTGCAGAAAACTGCGTCCGCGTCTACCAAAAGATGCATGTGCATGCTAAAAACGCGTTTTGGCACAAATCCATGTGCGGATGTTAAAAAGAGCAGCATCGGCATGCTTTTCACGTCGTTTGGTAGAAATCCACGCGCGCGTTCTGCCAAAAGCACCATTTGCATGCATATCGTGTGGTTTTGCAGAAAACTGCGTCCGCGTCTACCAAAAGATGCATGCGCATGCTTAAAACGCGTTTTGGCACAAATCCATGTGCGGGTGCTAAAAAGAGCAGCATCGGCATGCTTTTCACGTCGTTTGGTAGAAATCCACACGCGCGTTCTGCCAAAAGCACCATTTGCATGCCTATCGTGTGGTTTTGCAGAAAACTGCGTCCGCGTCTACCAAAAGATGCATGCGCATGCTTAAAACGCGCTTTGGCACAAATCCATGTGCGGATGTTAAAAAGAGCAGCATCGGCATGCTTTTCACGTCGTTTGGTAGAAATCCACGCGCGCGTTCTGCCAAAAGCACCATTTGCATGCATATCGTGTGGTTTTGCAGAAAACTGCGTCCGCGTCTACCAATAGATGCATGCGCATGCTTAAAACGCGTTTTGGCACAAATCCATGTGCGGGTGCTAAAAAGAGCAGCATCGGCATGCTTTTCACGTCGTTTGGTAGAAATCCACACGCGCGTTCTGCCAAAAGCACCATTTGCATGCATATCGTGTGGTTTTGCAGAAAACTGCGTCCGCGTCTACCAAAAGATGCATGCGCATGCTTAAAACGCGTTTTCGCACAAATCCATATGCGGATGTTAAAAAGAGCAGCGTCGGCATGCTTTTCACGTCGTTTGGTAGAAATCCACGCGCGCGTTCTGCCAAAAGCACCATTTGCATGCATATCGTGTGGTTTTGCAGAAAACTGCGTCCGCGTCTACCAAAAGATGCATGCGCATGCTTAAAACGCGTTTTGGCACAAATCCATGTGCGGGTGCTAAAAAGAGCAGCATCGGCATGCTTTTCACGTCGTTTGGTAGAAATCCACACGCGCGTTCTGCGAAAAGCACCATTTGCATGCATATCGTGTGGTTTTGCAGAAAACTGCGTCCGCGTCTACCGAAAGATGCATGCGCATGCTAAAAACGCGTTTTGGCACAAATCATGTGCGGGTGCTAAAAAGAGCAGCATCGGCATGCTTTTCACGTCGTTTGGTAGAAATCCACACGCGCGTTCTGCCAAAAGCACCATTTGCATGCCTATCGTGTGGTTTTGCAGAAAACTGCGTCCGCGTCTACCAAAAGATGCATGCGCATGCTTAAAACGCGCTTTGGCACAAATCCATGTGCGGATGTTAAAAGAGCAGCATCGGCATGCTTTTCACGTCGTTTGGTAGAAATCCACACGCGCGTTCTGCCAAAAGCACCATTTGCATGCATATCGTGTGGTTTTGCAGGAAACTGCGTCCGCGTCTACCAAAAGATGCATGTGCATGCTAAAAACGCGTTTTGGCACAAATCCATGTGCGGATGTTAAAAAGAGCAGCATCGGCATGCTTTTCACGTCGTTTGGTAGAAATCCACGCGCGCGTTCTGCCAAAAGCACCATTTGCATGCATATCGTGTGGTTTTGCAGAAAACTGCGTCCGCGTCTACCAAAAGATGCATGCGCATGCTTAAAACGCGTTTTGGCACAAATCCATGTGCGGGTGCTAAAAAGAGCAGCATCGGCATGCTTTTCACGTCGTTTGGTAGAAATCCACACGCGCGTTCTGCCAAAAGCACCATTTGCATGCCTATCGTGTGGTTTTGCAGAAAACTCCGTCCGCGTCTACCAAAAGATGCATGCGCATGCTTAAAACGCGTTTTGGCACAAATCCATGTGCGGGTGCTAAAAAGAGCAGCATCGGCATGCTTTTCACGTCGTTTGGTAGAAATCCACACGCGCGTTCTGCCAAAAGCACCATTTGCATGCCTATCGTGTGGTTTTGCATAAAACTGCGTCCGCGTCTACCAAAAGATGCATGCGCATGCTTAAAACGCGCTTTGGCACAAATCCATGTGCGGATGTTAAAAAGAGCAGCATCGGCATGCTTTTCACGTCGTTTGGTAGAAATCCACGCGCGCGTTCTGCCAAAAGCACCATTTGCATGCATATCGTGTGGTTTTGCAGAAAACTGCGTCCGCGTCTACCAAAAGATGCATGCGCATGCTTAAAATGCGTTTTGGCACAAATCCATGTGCGGGTGCTAAAAAGAGCAGCATCGGCATGCTTTTCACGTCGTTTGGTAGAAATCCACACGCGCGTTCTGCCAAAAGCACCATTTGCATGCCTATCGTGTGGTTTTGCAGAAAACTGCGTCCGCGTCTACCAAAAGATGCATGCGCATGCTTAAAACGCGCTCTGGCACAAATCCATGTGCGGATGTTAAAAAGAGCAGCATCGGCATGCTTTTCACGTCGTTTGGTAGAAATCCACACGCGCGTTCTGCCAAAAGCGCCATTTGCATGCATATCGTGTGGTTTTGCAGAAAACTGCGTCCGCGTCTACCAAAAGATGCATGTGCATGCTAAAAACGCGTTTTGGCACAAATCCATGTGCGGATGTTAAAAGAGCAGCATCGGCATGCTTTTCACGTCGTTTGGTAGAAATCCACGCGCGCGTTCTGCCAAGAGCACCATTTGCATGCATATCGTGTGGTTTTGCAGAAAACTGCGTCCGCGTCTACCAAAAGATGCATGCGCATGCTTAAAACGCGTTTTGGCACAAATCCATGTGCGGGTGCTAAAAAGAGCAGCATCGGCATGCTTTTCACGTCGTTTGGTAGAAATCCACACGCGCGTTCTGCCAAAAGCACCATTTGCATGCCTATCGTGTGGTTTTGCAGAAAACTGCGTCCGCGTCTACCAAAAGATGCATGCGCATGCTTAAAACGCGCTTTGGCACAAATCCATGTGCGGATGTTAAAAAGAGCAGCATCGGCATGCTTTTCACGTCGTTTGGTAGAAATCCACGCGCGCGTTCTGCCAAAAGCACCATTTGCATGCATATCGTGTGGTTTTGCAGAAAACTGCGTCCGCGTCTACCAATAGATGCATGCGCATGCTTAAAACGCGTTTTGGCACAAATCCATGTGCGGGTGCTAAAAAGAGCAGCATCGGCATGCTTTTCACGTCGTTTGGTAGAAATCCACACGCGCGTTCTGCCAAAAGCACCATTTGCATGCATATCGTGTGGTTTTGCAGAAAACTGCGTCCGCGTCTACCAAAAGATGCATGCGCATGCTTAAAACGCGCTTTGGCACAAATCCATATGCGGATGTTAAAAAGAGCAGCGTCGGCATGCTTTTCACGTCGTTTGGTAGAAATCCACGCGCGCGTTCTGCCAAAAGCACCATTTGCATGCATATCGTGTGGTTTTGCAGAAAACTGCGTCCGCGTCTACCAAAAGATGCATGCGCATGCTTAAAACGCGTTTTGGCACAAATCCATGTGCGGGTGCTAAAAAGAGCAGCATCGGCATGCTTTTCACGTCGTTTGGTAGAAATCCACACGCGCGTTCTGCGAAAAGCACCATTTGCATGCATATCGTGTGGTTTTGCAGAAAACTGCGTCCGCGTCTACCAAAAGATGCATGCGCATGCTAAAAACGCGTTTTGGCACAAATCCATGTGCGGGTGCTAAAAAGAGCAGCATCGGCATGCTTTTCACGTCGTTTGGTAGAAATCCACACGCGCGTTCTGCCAAAAGCACCATTTGCATGCCTATCGTGTGGTTTTGCAGAAAACTGCGTCCGCGTCTACCAAAAGATGCATGCGCATGCTTAAAACGCGCTTTGGCACAAATCCATGTGCGGATGTTAAAAAGAGCAGCATCGGCATGCTTTTCACGTCGTTTGGTAGAAATCCACGCGCGCGTTCTGCCAAAAGCACCATTTGCATGCATATCGTGTGGTTATGCAGAAAACTGCGTCCGCGTCTACCAAAAGATGCATGCGCATGCTTAAAACGCGTTTTGGCACAAATCCATGTGCGGGTGCTAAAAAGAGCAGCATCGGCATGCTTTTCACGTCGTTTGGTAGAAATCCACACGCGCGTTCTGCCAAAAGCACCATTTGCATGCATATCGTGTGGTTTTGCAGAAAACTGCGTCCGCGTCTACCAAAAGATGCATGCGGATGCTTAAAACGCGTTTTGGCACAAATCCATGTGCGGGTGCTAAAAAGAGCAGCATCGGCATGCTTTTCACGTCGTTTGGTAGAAATCCACACGCGCGTTCTGCCAAAAGCACCATTTGCATGCCTATCGTGTGGTTTTGCAGAAAACTGCGTCCGCGTCTACCAAAAGATGCATGCGCATGCTTAAAACGCGCTTTGGCACAAATCCATGTGCGGATGTTAAAAAGAGCAGCATCGGCATGCTTTTCACGTCGTTTGGTAGAAATCCACGCGCGCGTTCTGCCAAAAGCACCATTTGCATGCATATCGTGTGGTTTTGCAGAAAACTGCGTCCGCGTCTACCAAAAGATGCATGCGCATGCTTAAAACGCGTTTTGGCACAAATCCATGTGCGGGTGCTAAAAAGAGCAGCATCGGCATGCTTTTCACGTCGTTTGGTTGAAATCCACACGCGCGTTCTGCCAAAAGCACCATTTGCATGCCTATCGTGTGGTTTTGCAGAAAACTGCGTCCGCGTCTACCAAAAGATGCATGCGCATGCTTAAAACGCGCTTTGGCACAAATCCATGTGCGGATGTTAAAAAGAGCAGCATCGGCATGCTTTTCACGTCGTTTGGTAGAAATCCACACGCGCGTTCTGCCAAAAGCACCATTTGCATGCATATCGTGTGGTTTTGCAGAAAACTGCGTCCGCGTCTACCAAAAGATGCATGTGCATGCTAAAAACGCGTTTTGGCACAAATCCATGTGCGGATGTTAAAAAGAGCAGCATCGGCATGCTTTTCACGTCGTTTGGTAGAAATCCACGCGCGCGTTCTGCCAAAAGCACCATTTGCATGCATATCGTGTGGTTTTGCAGAAAACTGCGTCCGCGTCTACCAAAAGATGCATGCGCATGCTTAAAACGCGTTTTGGCACAAATCCATGTGCGGGTGCTAAAAAGAGCAGCATCGGCATGCTTTTCACGTCGTTTGGTAGAAATCCACACGCGCGTTCTGCCAAAAGCACCATTTGCATGCCTATCGTGTGGTTTTGCAGAAAACTGCGTCCGCGTCTACCAAAAGATGCATGCGCATGCTTAAAACGCGCTTTGGCACAAATCCATGTGCGGATGTTAAAAAGAGCAGCATCGGCATGCTTTTCACGTCGTTTGGTAGAAATCCACGCGCGCGTTCTGCCAAAAGCACCATTTGCATGCATATCGTGTGGTTTTGCAGAAAACTGCGTCCGCGTCTACCAATAGATGCATGCGCATGCTTAAAACGCGTTTTGGCACAAATCCATGTGCGGGTGCTAAAAAGAGCAGCATCGGCATGCTTTTCACGTCGTTTGGTAGAAATCCACACGCGCGTTCTGCCAAAAGCACCATTTGCATGCATATCGTGTGGTTTTGCAGAAAACTGCGTCCGCGTCTACCAAAAGATGCATGCGCATGCTTAAAACGCGTTTTGGCACAAATCCATGTGCGGGTGCTAAAAAGAGCAGCATCGGCATGCTTTTCACGTCGTTTGGTAGAAATCCACACGCGCGTTCTGCCAAAAGCACCATTTGCATGCCTATCGTGTGGTTTTGCAGAAAACTGCGTCCGCGTCTACCAAAAGATGCATGCGCATGCTTAAAACGCGCTTTGGCACAAATCCATGTGCGGATGTTAAAAAGAGCAGCATCGGCATGCTTTTCACGTCGTTTGGTAGAAATCCACGCGCGCGTTCTGCCAAAAGCACCATTTGCATGCATATCGTGTGGTTTTGCAGAAAACTGCGTCCGCGTCTACCAAAAGATGCATGCGCATGCTTAAAACGCGTTTTGGCACAAATCCATGTGCGGGTGCTAAAAAGAGCAGCATCGGCATGCTTTTCACGTCGTTTGGTAGAAATCCACGCGCGCGTTCTGCCAAAAGCACCATTTGCATGCCTATCGTGTGGTTTTGCAGAAAACTGCGTCCGCGTCTACCAAAAGATGCATGCGCATGCTTAAAACGCGCTTTGGCACAAATCCATGTGCGGATGTTAAAAAGAGCAGCATCGGCATGCTTTTCACGTCGTTTGGTAGAAATCCACGCGCGCGTTCTGCCAAAAGCACCATTTGCATGCATATCGTGTGGTTATGCAGAAAACTGCGTCCGCGTCTACCAAAAGATGCATGCGCATGCTTAAAACGCGTTTTGGCACAAATCCATGTGCGGGTGCTAAAAAGAGCAGCATCGGCATGCTTTTCACGTCGTTTGGTAGAAATCCACACGCGCGTTCTGCCAAAAGCACCATTTGCATGCCTATCGTGTGGTTTTGCAGAAAACTGCGTCCGCGTCTACCAAAAGATGCATGCGCATGCTTAAAACGCGCTTTGGCACAAATCCATGTGCGGATGTTAAAAAGAGCAGCATCGGCATGCTTTTCACGTCGTTTGGTAGAAATCCACACGCGCGTTCTGCCAAAAGCACCATTTGCATGCATATCGTGTGGTTTTGCAGAAAACTGCGTCCGCGTCTACCAAAAGATGCATGCGCATGCTAAAAACGCGTTTTGGCACAAATCCATGTGCGGATGTTAAAAAGAGCAGCATCGGCATGCTTTTCACGTCGTTTGGTAGAAATCCACGCACGCGTTCTGCCAAAAGCACCATTTGCATGCATATCGTGTGGTTTTGCAGAAAACTGCGTCCGCGTCTACCAAAAGATGCATGCGCATGCTTAAAACGCGTTTTGGCACAAATCCATGTGCGGGTGCTAAAAAGAGCAGCATCGGCATGCTTTTCACGTCGTTTGGTAGAAATCCACACGCGCGTTCTGCCAAAAGCACCATTTGCATGCCTATCGTGTGGTTTTGCAGAAAACTGCGTCCGCGTCTACCAAAAGATGCATGCGCATGCTTAAAACGCGTTTTGGCACAAATCCATGTGCGGGTGCTAAAAAGAGCAGCATCGGCATGCTTTTCACGTCGTTTGGTAGAAATCCACACGCGCGTTCTGCCAAAAGCACCATTTGCATGCCTATCGTGTGGTTTTGCAGAAAACTGCGTCCGCGTCTACCAAAAGATGCATGCGCATGCTAAAAACGCGTTTTGGCACAAATCCATGTGCGGGTGCTAAAAAGAGCAGCATCGGCATGCTTTTCACGTCGTTTGGTAGAAATCCACACGCGCGTTCTGCCAAAAGCACCATTTGCATGCCTATCGTGTGGTTTTGCAGAAAACTGCGTCCGCGTCTACCAAAAGATGCATGCGCATGCTTAAAACGCGCTTTGGCACAAATCCATGTGCGGATGTTAAAAAGAGCAGCATCGGCATGCTTTTCACGTCGTTTGGTAGAAATCCACACGCGCGTTCTGCCAAAAGCACCATTTTGATGCATATCGTGTGGTTTTGCAGAAACCTGCGTCCGCGTCTACCAAAAGATGCATGTGCATGCTAAAAACGCGTTTTGGCACAAATCCATGTGCGGGTGCTAAAAAGAGCAGCATCGGCATGCTTTTGACGTCGTTTGGTAGAAATCCACGCGCGCGTTCTGCCAAAAGCACCATTTGCATGCCTATCGTGTGGTTTTGCAGAAAACTGCGTCCGCGTCTACCAAAAGATGCATGCGCATGCTTAAAACGCGTTTTGGCACAAATCCATGTGCGGATGTTAAAAAGAGCAGCATCGGCATGCTTTTCACGTCGTTTGGTAGAAATCCACGCGCGCGTTCTGCCAAAAGCACCATTTGCATGCATATCGTGTGGTTTTGCAGAAAACTGCGTCCGCGTCTACCAAAAGATGCATGCGCATGCTTAAAACGCGTTTTGGCACAAATCCATGTGCGGGTGCTAAAAAGAGCAGCATCGGCATGCTTTTCACGTCGTTTGGTAGAAATCCACACGCGCGTTCTGGAAAAGCACCATTTGCATGCCTATCGTGTGGTTTTGCAGAAAACTGCGTCCGCGTCTACCAAAAGATGCATGCGCATGCTTAAAACGCGCTTTGGCACAAATCCATGTGCGGATGTTAAAAAGAGCAGCATCGGCATGCTTTTCACGTCGTTTGGTAGAAATCCACGCGCGCGTTCTGCCAAAAGCACCATTTGCATGCATATCGTGTGGTTTTGCAGAAAACTGCGTCCGCGTCTACCAAAAGATGCATGCGCATGCTTAAAACGCGCTTTGGCACAAATCCATGTGCGGATGTTAAAAAGAGCAGCATCGGCATGCTTTTCACGTCGTTTGGTAGAAATCCACACGCGCGTTCTGCCAAAAGCACCATTTGCATGCATATCGTGTGGTTTTGCAGAAAACTGCGTCCGCGTCTACCAAAAGATGCATGTGCATGCTAAAAACGCGTTTTGGCACAAATCCATGTGCGGATGTTAAAAAGAGCAGCATCGGCATGCTTTTCACGTCGTTTGGTAGAAATCCACGCGCGCGTTCTGCCAAAAGCACCATTTGCATGCATATCGTGTGGTTTTGCAGAAAACTGCGTCCGCGTCTACCAAAAGATGCATGCGCATGCTTAAAACGCGTTTTGGCACAAATCCATGTGCGGGTGCTAAAAAGAGCAGCATCGGCATGCTTTTCACGTCGTTTGGTAGAAATCCACACGCGCGTTCTGCCAAAAGCACCATTTGCATGCCTATCGTGTGGTTTTGCAGAAAACTGCGTCCGCGTCTACCAAAAGATGCATGCGCATGCTTAAAACGCGCTTTGGCACAAATCCATGTGCGGATGTTAAAAAGAGCAGCATCGGCATGCTTTTCACGTCGTTTGGTAGAAATCCACGCGCGCGTTCTGCCAAAAGCACCATTTGCATGCATATCGTGTGGTTTTGCAGAAAACTGCGTCCGCGTCTACCAATAGATGCATGCGCATGCTTAAAACGCGTTTTGGCACAAATCCATGTGCGGGTGCTAAAAAGAGCAGCATCGGCATGCTTTTCACGTCGTTTGGTAGAAATCCACACGCGCGTTCTGCCAAAAGCACCATTTGCATGCATATCGTGTGGTTTTGCAGAAAACTGCGTCCGCGTCTACCAAAAGATGCATGCGCATGCTTAAAACGCGTTTTGGCACAAATCCATGTGCGGGTGCTAAAAAGAGCAGCATCGGCATGCTTTTCACGTCGTTTGGTAGAAATCCACACGCGCGTTCTGCCAAAAGCACCATTTGCATGCCTATCGTGTGGTTTTGCAGAAAACTGCGTCCGCGTCTACCAAAAGATGCATGCGCATGCTTAAAACGCGCTTTGGCACAAATCCATGTGCGGATGTTAAAAAGAGCAGCATCGGCATGCTTTTCACGTCGTTTGGTAGAAATCCACGCGCGCGTTCTGCCAAAAGCACCATTTGCATGCATATCGTGTGGTTTTGCAGAAAACTGCGTCCGCGTCTACCAAAAGATGCATGCGCATGCTTAAAACGCGTTTTGGCACAAATCCATGTGCGGGTGCTAAAAAGAGCAGCATCGGCATGCTTTTCACGTCGTTTGGTAGAAATCCACACGCGCGTTCTGCCAAAAGCACCATTCGCATGCCTATCGTGTGGTTTTGCAGAAAACTGCGTCCGCGTCTACCAAAAGATGCATGCGCATGCTTAAAACGCGCTTTGGCACAAATCCATGTGCGGGTGCTAAAAAGAGCAGCATCGGCATGCTTTTCACGTCGTTTGGTAGAAATCCACACGCGCGTTCTGCCAAAAGCACCATTTGCATGCCTATCGTGTGGTTTTGCAGAAAACTCCGTCCGCGTCTACCAAAAGATGCATGCGCATGCTTAAAACGCGTTTTGGCACAAATCCATGTGCGGGTGCTAAAAAGAGCAGCATCGGCATGCTTTTCACGTCGTTTGGTAGAAATCCACACGCGCGTTCTGCCAAAAGCACCATTTGCATGCCTATCGTGTGGTTTTGCAGAAAACTGCGTCCGCGTCTACCAAAAGATGCATGCGCATGCTTAAAACGCGCTTTGGCACAAATCCATGTGCGGATGTTAAAAAGAGCAGCATCGGCATGCTTTTCACGTCGTTTGGTAGAAATCCACACGCGCGTTCTGCCAAAAGCACCATTTGCATGCATATCGTGTGGTTTTGCAGGAAACTGCGTCCGCGTCTACCAAAAGATGCATGTGCATGCTAAAAACGCGTTTTGGCACAAATCCATGTGCGGATGTTAAAAAGAGCAGCATCGGCATGCTTTTCACGTCGTTTGGTAGAAATCCACGCGCGCGTTCTGCCAAAAGCACCATTTGCATGCATATCGTGTGGTTTTGCAGAAAACTGCGTCCGCGTCTACCAAAAGATGCATGCGCATGCTTAAAACGCGTTTTGGCACAAATCCATGTGCGGGTGCTAAAAAGAGCAGCATCGGCATGCTTTTCACGTCGTTTGGTAGAAATCCACACGCGCGTTCTGCCAAAAGCACCATTTGCATGCCTATCGTGTGGTTTTGCAGAAAACTCCGTCCGCGTCTACCAAAAGATGCATGCGCATGCTTAAAACGCGTTTTGGCACAAATCCATGTGCGGGTGCTAAAAAGAGCAGCATCGGCATGCTTTTCACGTCGTTTGGTAGAAATCCACACGCGCGTTCTGCCAAAAGCACCATTTGCATGCCTATCGTGTGGTTTTGCAGAAAACTGCGTCCGCGTCTACCAAAAGATGCATGCGCATGCTTAAAACGCGCTTTGGCACAAATCCATGTGCGGATGTTAAAAAGAGCAGCATCGGCATGCTTTTCACGTCGTTTGGTAGAAATCCACACGCGCGTTCTGCCAAAAGCACCATTTGCATGCATATCGTGTGGTTTTGCAGGGAACTGCGTCCGCGTCTACCAAAAGATGCATGTGCATGCTAAAAACGCGTTTTGGCACAAATCCATGTGCGGATGTTAAAAAGAGCAGCATCGGCATGCTTTTCACGTCGTTTGGTAGAAATCCACGCGCGCGTTCTGCCAAAAGCACCATTTGCATGCATATCGTGTGGTTTTGCAGAAAACTGCGTCCGCGTCTACCAAAAGATGCATGCGCATGCTTAAAACGCGTTTTGGCACAAATCCATGTGCGGGTGCTAAAAAGAGCAGCATCGGCATGCTTTTCACGTCGTTTGGTAGAAATCCACACGCGCGTTCTGCCAAAAGCACCATTTGCATGCCTATCGTGTGGTTTTGCAGAAAACTCCGTCCGCGTCTACCAAAAGATGCATGCGCATGCTTAAAACGCGTTTTGGCACAAATCCATGTGCGGGTGCTAAAAAGAGCAGCATCGGCATGCTTTTCACGTCGTTTGGTAGAAATCCACACGCGCGTTCTGCCAAAAGCACCATTTGCATGCATATCGTGTGGTTTTGCAGGAAACTGCGTCCGCGTCTACCAAAAGATGCATGTGCATGCTAAAAACGCGTTTTGGCACAAATCCATGTGCGGATGTTAAAAAGAGCAGCATCGGCATGCTTTTCACGTCGTTTGGTAGAAATCCACGCGCGCGTTCTGCCAAAAGCACCATTTGCATGCATATCGTGTGGTTTTGCAGAAAACTGCGTCCGCGTCTACCAAAAGATGCATGCGCATGCTTAAAACGCGTTTTGGCACAAATCCATGTGCGGGTGCTAAAAAGAGCAGCATCGGCATGCTTTTCACGTCGTTTGGTAGAAATCCACACGCGCGTTCTGCCAAAAGCACCATTTGCATGCCTATCGTGTGGTTTTGCAGAAAACTCCGTCCGCGTCTACCAAAAGATGCATGCGCATGCTTAAAACGCGTTTTGGCACAAATCCATGTGCGGGTGCTAAAAAGAGCAGCATCGGCATGCTTTTCACGTCGTTTGGTAGAAATCCACACGCGCGTTCTGCCAAAAGCACCATTTGCATGCCTATCGTGTGGTTTTGCAGAAAACTGCGTCCGCGTCTACCAAAAGATGCATGCGCATGCTTAAAACGCGCTTTGGCACAAATCCATGTGCGGATGTTAAAAAGAGCAGCATCGGCATGCTTTTCACGTCGTTTGGTAGAAATCCACACGCGCGTTCTGCCAAAAGCACCATTTGCATGCATATCGTGTGGTTTTGCAGGGAACTGCGTCCGCGTCTACCAAAAGATGCATGTGCATGCTAAAAACGCGTTTTGGCACAAATCCATGTGCGGATGTTAAAAAGAGCAGCATCGGCATGCTTTTCACGTCGTTTGGTAGAAATCCACGCGCGCGTTCTGCCAAAAGCACCATTTGCATGCATATCGTGTGGTTTTGCAGAAAACTGCGTCCGCGTCTACCAAAAGATGCATGCGCATGCTTAAAACGCGTTTTGGCACAAATCCATGTGCGGGTGCTAAAAAGAGCAGCATCGGCATGCTTTTCACGTCGTTTGGTAGAAATCCACACGCGCGTTCTGCCAAAAGCACCATTTGCATGCCTATCGTGTGGTTTTGCAGAAAACTCCGTCCGCGTCTACCAAAAGATGCATGCGCATGCTTAAAACGCGTTTTGGCACAAATCCATGTGCGGATGTTAAAAAGAGCAGCATCGGCATGCTTTTCACGTCGTTTGGTAGAAATCCACGCGCGCGTTCTGCCAAAAGCACCATTTGCATGCATATCGTGTGGTTTTGCAGAAAACTGCGTCCGCGTCTACCAAAAGATGCATGCGCATGCTTAAAATGCGTTTTGGCACAAATCCATGTGCGGGTGCTAAAAAGAGCAGCATCGGCATGCTTTTCACGTCGTTTGGTAGAAATCCACACGCGCGTTCTGCCAAAAGCACCATTTGCATGCCTATCGTGTGGTTTTGCAGAAAACTGCGTCCGCGTCTACCAAAAGATGCATGCGCATGCTTAAAACGCGCTCTGGCACAAATCCATGTGCGGATGTTAAAAAGAGCAGCATCGGCATGCTTTTCACGTCGTTTGGTAGAAATCCACGCGCGCGTTCTGCCAAAAGCACCATTTGCATGCATATCGTGTGGTTATGCAGAAAACTGCGTCCGCGTCTACCAAAAGATGCATGCGCATGCTTAAAACGCGTTTTGGCACAAATCCATGTGCGGGTGCTAAAAAGAGCAGCATCGGCATGCTTTTCACGTCGTTTGGTAGAAATCCACACGCGCGTTCTGCCAAAAGCACCATTTTGATGCATATCGTGTGGTTTTGCAGAAAACTGCGTCCGCGTCTACCAAAAGATGCATGTGCATGCTAAAAACGCGTTTTGGCACAAATCCATGTGCGGGTGCTAAAAAGAGCAGCATCGGCATGCTTTTCACGTCGTTTGGTAGAAATCCACGCGCGCGTTCTGCCAAAAGCACCATTTGCATGGCTATCGTGTGGTTTTGCAGAAAACTGCGTCCGCGTCTACCAAAAGATGCATGCGCATGCTTAAAACGCGTTTTGGCACAAATCCATGTGCGGATGTTAAAAAGAGCAGCATCGGCATGCTTTTCACGTCGTTTGGTAGAAATCCACGCGCGCGTTCTGCCAAAAGCACCATTTGCATGCATATCGTGTGGTTTTGCAGAAAACTGCGTCCGCGTCTACCAAAAGATGCATGCGCATGCTTAAAACGCGTTTTGGCACAAATTCATGTGCGGGTGCTAAAAAGAGCAGCATCGGCATGCTTTTCACGTCGTTTGGTAGAAATCCACACGCGCGTTCTGCCAAAAGCACCATTTGCATGCCTATCGTGTGGTTTTGCAGAAAACTGCGTCCGCGTCTACCAAAAGATGCATGCGCATGCTTAAAACGCGCTTTGGCACAAATCCATGTGCGGGTGCTAAAAAGAGCAGCATCGGCATGCTTTTCACGTCGTTTGGTAGAAATCCACGCGCGCGTTCTGCCAAAAGCACCATTTGCATGCATATCGTGTGGTTTTGCAGAAAACTGCGTCCGCGTCTACCAAAAGATGCATGCGCATGCTTAAAACGCGTTTTGGCACAAATCCATGTGCGGGTGCTAAAAAGAGCAGCATCGGCATGCTTTTCACGTCGTTTGGTAGAAATCCACACGCGCGTTCTGCCAAAAGCACCATTTGCATGCCTATCGTGTGGTTTTGCAGAAAACTCCGTCCGCGTCTACCAAAAGATGCATGCGCATGCTTAAAACGCGTTTTGGCACAAATCCATGTGCGGGTGCTAAAAAGAGCAGCATCGGCATGCTTTTCACGTCGTTTGGTAGAAATCCACACGCGCGTTCTGCCAAAAGCACCATTTGCATGCATATCGTGTGGTTTTGCAGGAAACTGCGTCCGCGTCTACCAAAAGATGCATGTGCATGCTAAAAACGCGTTTTGGCACAAATCCATGTGCGGATGTTAAAAAGAGCAGCATCGGCATGCTTTTCACGTCGTTTGGTAGAAATCCACGCGCGCGTTCTGCCAAAAGCACCATTTGCATGCATATCGTGTGGTTTTGCAGAAAACTGCGTCCGCGTCTACCAAAAGATGCATGCGCATGCTTAAAACGCGTTTTGGCACAAATCCATGTGCGGGTGCTAAAAAGAGCAGCATCGGCATGCTTTTCACGTCGTTTGGTAGAAATCCACACGCGCGTTCTGCCAAAAGCACCATTTGCATGCCTATCGTGTGGTTTTGCAGAAAACTCCGTCCGCGTCTACCAAAAGATGCATGCGCATGCTTAAAACGCGTTTTGGCACAAATCCATGTGCGGGTGCTAAAAAGAGCAGCATCGGCATGCTTTTCACGTCGTTTGGTAGAAATCCACACGCGCGTTCTGCCAAAAGCACCATTTGCATGCCTATCGTGTGGTTTTGCAGAAAACTGCGTCCGCGTCTACCAAAAGATGCATGCGCATGCTTAAAACGCGCTTTGGCACAAATCCATGTGCGGATGTTAAAAAGAGCAGCATCGGCATGCTTTTCACGTCGTTTGGTAGAAATCCACACGCGCGTTCTGCCAAAAGCACCATTTGCATGCATATCGTGTGGTTTTGCAGGGAACTGCGTCCGCGTCTACCAAAAGATGCATGTGCATGCTAAAAACGCGTTTTGGCACAAATCCATGTGCGGATGTTAAAAAGAGCAGCATCGGCATGCTTTTCACGTCGTTTGGTAGAAATCCACGCGCGCGTTCTGCCAAAAGCACCATTTGCATGCATATCGTGTGGTTTTGCAGAAAACTGCGTCCGCGTCTACCAAAAGATGCATGCGCATGCTTAAAACGCGTTTTGGCACAAATCCATGTGCGGGTGCTAAAAAGAGCAGCATCGGCATGCTTTTCACGTCGTTTGGTAGAAATCCACACGCGCGTTCTGCCAAAAGCACCATTTGCATGCCTATCGTGTGGTTTTGCAGAAAACTCCGTCCGCGTCTACCAAAAGATGCATGCGCATGCTTAAAACGCGTTTTGGCACAAATCCATGTGCGGATGTTAAAAAGAGCAGCATCGGCATGCTTTTCACGTCGTTTGGTAGAAATCCACGCGCGCGTTCTGCCAAAAGCACCATTTGCATGCATATCGTGTGGTTTTGCAGAAAACTGCGTCCGCGTCTACCAAAAGATGCATGCGCATGCTTAAAATGCGTTTTGGCACAAATCCATGTGCGGGTGCTAAAAAGAGCAGCATCGGCATGCTTTTCACGTCGTTTGGTAGAAATCCACACGCGCGTTCTGCCAAAAGCACCATTTGCATGCCTATCGTGTGGTTTTGCAGAAAACTGCGTCCGCGTCTACCAAAAGATGCATGCGCATGCTTAAAACGCGCTCTGGCACAAATCCATGTGCGGATGTTAAAAAGAGCAGCATCGGCATGCTTTTCACGTCGTTTGGTAGAAATCCACGCGCGCGTTCTGCCAAAAGCACCATTTGCATGCATATCGTGTGGTTATGCAGAAAACTGCGTCCGCGTCTACCAAAAGATGCATGCGCATGCTTAAAACGCGTTTTGGCACAAATCCATGTGCGGGTGCTAAAAAGAGCAGCATCGGCATGCTTTTCACGTCGTTTGGTAGAAATCCACACGCGCGTTCTGCCAAAAGCACCATTTTGATGCATATCGTGTGGTTTTGCAGAAAACTGCGTCCGCGTCTACCAAAAGATGCATGTGCATGCTAAAAACGCGTTTTGGCACAAATCCATGTGCGGGTGCTAAAAAGAGCAGCATCGGCATGCTTTTCACGTCGTTTGGTAGAAATCCACGCGCGCGTTCTGCCAAAAGCACCATTTGCATGGCTATCGTGTGGTTTTGCAGAAAACTGCGTCCGCGTCTACCAAAAGATGCATGCGCATGCTTAAAACGCGTTTTGGCACAAATCCATGTGCGGATGTTAAAAAGAGCAGCATCGGCATGCTTTTCACGTCGTTTGGTAGAAATCCACGCGCGCGTTCTGCCAAAAGCACCATTTGCATGCATATCGTGTGGTTTTGCAGAAAACTGCGTCCGCGTCTACCAAAAGATGCATGCGCATGCTTAAAACGCGTTTTGGCACAAATTCATGTGCGGGTGCTAAAAAGAGCAGCATCGGCATGCTTTTCACGTCGTTTGGTAGAAATCCACACGCGCGTTCTGCCAAAAGCACCATTTGCATGCCTATCGTGTGGTTTTGCAGAAAACTGCGTCCGCGTCTACCAAAAGATGCATGCGCATGCTTAAAACGCGCTTTGGCACAAATCCATGTGCGGATGTTAAAAAGAGCAGCATCGGCATGCTTTTCACGTCGTTTGGTAGAAATCCACACGCGCGTTCTGCCAAAAGCACCATTTGCATGCATATCGTGTGGTTTTGCAGAAAACTGCGTCCGCGTCTACCAAAAGATGCATGTGCATGCTTAAAACGCGTTTTGGCACAAATCCATGTGCGGATGTTAAAAAGAGCAGCATCGGCATGCTTTTCACGTCGTTTGGTAGAAATCCACGCGCGCGTTCTGCCAAAAGCACCATTTGCATGCATATCGTGTGGTTTTGCTGAAAACTGCGTCCGCGTCTACCAAAAGATGCATGCGCATGCTTAAAACGCGTTTTGGCACAAATCCATGTGCGGGTGCTAAAAAGAGCAGCATCGGCATGCTTTTCACGTCGTTTGGTAGAAATCCACACGCGCGTTCTGCCAAAAGCACCATTTGCATGCCTATCGTGTGGTTTTGCAGAAAACTGCGTCCGCGTCTACCAAAAGATGCATGCGCATGCTTAAAACGCGCTTTGGCACAAATCCATGTGCGGATGTTAAAAAGAGCAGCATCGGCATGCTTTTCACGTCGTTTGGTAGAAATCCACACGCGCGTTCTGCCAAAAGCACCATTTGCATGCATATCGTGTGGTTTTGCAGAAAACTGCGTCCGCGTCTACCAAAAGATGCATGTGCATGCTAAAAACGCGTTTTGGCACAAATCCATGTGCGGATGTTAAAAAGAGCAGCATCGGCATGCTTTTCACGTCGTTTGGTAGAAATCCACGCGCGCGTTCTGCCAAAAGCACCATTTGCATGCATATCGTGTGGTTTTGCAGAAAACTGCGTCCGCGTCTACCAAAAGATGCATGCGCATGCTTAAAACGCGTTTTGGCACAAATCCATGTGCGGGTGCTAAAAAGAGCAGCATCGGCATGCTTTTCACGTCGTTTGGTAGAAATCCACACGCGCGTTCTGCCAAAAGCACCATTTGCATGCCTATCGTGTGGTTTTGCAGAAAACTGCGTCCGCGTCTACCAAAAGATGCATGCGCATGCTTAAAACGCGTTTTGGCACAAATCCATGTGCGGGTGCTAAAAAGAGCAGCATCGGCATGCTTTTCACGTCGTTTGGTAGAAATCCACACGCGCGTTCTGCCAAAAGCACCATTTTGATGCATATCGTGTGGTTTTGCAGAAAACTGCGTCCGCGTCTACCAAAAGATGCATGTGCATGCTAAAAACGCGTTTTGGCACAAATCCATGTGCGGGTGCTAAAAAGAGCAGCATCGGCATGCTTTTCACGTCGTTTGGTAGAAATCCACGCGCGCGTTCTGCCAAAAGCACCATTTGCATGGCTATCGTGTGGTTTTGCAGAAAACTGCGTCCGCGTCTACCAAAAGATGCATGCGCATGCTTAAAACGCGTTTTGGCACAAATCCATGTGCGGATGTTAAAAAGAGCAGCATCGGCATGCTTTTCACGTCGTTTGGTAGAAATCCACGCGCGCGTTCTGCCAAAAGCACCATTTGCATGCATATCGTGTGGTTTTGCAGAAAACTGCGTCCGCGTCTACCAAAAGATGCATGCGCATGCTTAAAACGCGTTTTGGCACAAATCCATGTGCGGGTGCTAAAAAGAGCAGCATCGGCATGCTTTTCACGTCGTTTGGTAGAAATCCACACGCGCGTTCTGCCAAAAGCACCATTTGCATGCCTATCGTGTGGTTTTGCAGAAAACTGCGTCCGCGTCTACCAAAAGATGCATGCGCATGCTTAAAACGCGCTTTGGCACAAATCCATGTGCGGATGTTAAAAAGAGCAGCATCGGCATGCTTTTCACGTCGTTTGGTAGAAATCCACACGCGAGTTCTGCCAAAAGCACCATTTGCATGCATATCGTGTGGTTTTGCAGAAAACTGCGTCCGCGTCTACCAAAAGATGCATGTGCATGCTTAAAACGCGTTTTGGCACAAATCCATGTGCGGATGTTAAAAAGAGCAGCATCGGCATGCTTTTCACGTCGTTTGGTAGAAATCCACGCGCGCGTTCTGCCAAAAGCACCATTTGCATGCATATCGTGTGGTTTTGCAGAAAACTGCGTCCGCGTCTACCAAAAGATGCATGCGCATGCTTAAAACGCGTTTTGGCACAAATCCATGTGCGGGTGCTAAAAAGAGCAGCATCGGCATGCTTTTCACGTCGTTTGGTAGAAATCCACACGCGCGTTCTGCCAAAAGCACCATTTGCATGCCTATCGTGTGGTTTTGCAGAAAACTGCGTCCGCGTCTACCAAAAGATGCATGCGCATGCTTAAAACGCGCTTTGGCACAAATCCATGTGCGGATGTTAAAAAGAGCAGCATCGGCATGCTTTTCACGTCGTTTGGTAAAAATCCACACGCGCGTTCTGCCAAAAGCACCATTTGCATGCATATCGTGTGGTTTTGCAGAAAACTGCGTCCGCGTCTACCAAAAGATGCATGTGCATGCTAAAAACGCGTTTTGGCACAAATCCATGTGCGGATGTTAAAAAGAGCAGCATCGGCATGCTTTTCACGTCGTTTGGTAGAAATCCACGCGCGCGTTCTGCCAAAAGCACCATTTGCATGCATATCGTGTGGTTTTGCAGAAAACTGCGTCCGCGTCTACCAAAAGATGCATGCGCATGCTTAAAACGCGTTTTGGCACAAATCCATGTGCGGGTGCTAAAAAGAGCAGCATCGGCATGCTTTTCACGTCGTTTGGTAGAAATCCACACGCGCGTTCTGCCAAAAGCACCATTTGCATGCCTATCGTGTGGTTTTGCAGAAAACTGCGTCCGCGTCTACCAAAAGATGCATGTGCATGCTAAAAACGCGTTTTGGCACAAATCCATGTGCGGATGTTAAAAAGAGCAGCATCGGCATGCTTTTCACGTCGTTTGGTAGAAATCCACACGCGCGTTCTGCCAAAAGCACCATTTGCCTGCATATCGTGTGGTTTTGCAGAAAACTGCGTCCGCGTCTACCAAAAGATGCATGCGCATGCTTAAAACGCGCTTTGGCACAAATCCATATGCGGATGTTAAAAAGAGCAGCGTCGGCATGCTTTTCACGTCGTTTGGTAGAAATCCACGCGCGCGTTCTGCCAAAAGCACCATTTGCATGCATATCGTGTGGTTTTGCAGAAAACTGCGTCCGCGTCTACCAAAAGATGCATGCGCATGCTTAAAACGCGTTTTGGCACAAATCCATGTGCGGGTGCTAAAAAGAGCAGCATCGGCATGCTTTTCACGTCGTTTGGTAGACATCCACACGCGCGTTCTGCGAAAAGCACCATTTGCATGCATATCGTGTGGTTTTGCAGAAAACTGCGTCCGCGTCTACCAAAAGATGCATGCGCATGCTAAAAACGCGTTTTGGCACAAATCCATGTGCGGGTGCTAAAAAGAGCAGCATCGGCATGCTTTTCACGTCGTTTGGTAGAAATCCACACGCGCGTTCTGCCAAAAGCACCATTTGCATGCCTATCGTGTGGTTTTGCAGAAAACTGCGTCCGCGTCTACCAAAAGATGCATGCGCATGCTTAAAACGCGCTTTGGCACAAATCCATGTGCGGATGTTAAAAAGAGCAGCATCGGCATGCTTTTCACGTCGTTTGGTAGAAATCCACGCGCGCGTTCTGCCAAAAGCACCATTTGCATGCATATCGTGTGGTTATACAGAAAACTGCGTCCGCGTCTACCAAAAGATGCATGCGCATGCTTAAAACGCGTTTTGGCACAAATCCATGTGCGGGTGCTAAAAAGAGCAGCATCGGCATGCTTTTCACGTCGTTTGGTAGAAATCCACACGCGCGTTCTGCCAAAAGCACCATTTTGATGCATATCGTGTGGTTTTGCAGAAAACTGCGTCCGCGTCTACCAAAAGATGCATGTGCGTGCTAAAAACGCGTTTTGGCACAAATCCATGTGCGGATGTTAAAAAGAGCAGCATCGGCATGCTTTTCACGTCGTTTGGTAGAAATCCACGCGCGCGTTCTGCCAAAAGCACCATTTGCATGCATATCGTGTGGTTATGCAGAAAACTGCGTCCGCGTCTACCAAAAGATGCATGCGCATGCTTAAAACGCGTTTTGGCACAAATCCATGTGCGGGTGCTAAAAAGAGCAGCATCGGCATGCTTTTCACGTCGTTTGGTAGAAATCCACACGCGCGTTCTGCCAAAAGCACCATTTTGATGCATATCGTGTGGTTTTGCAGAAAACTGCGTCCGCGTCTACCAAAAGATGCATGTGCATGCTAAAAACGCGTTTTGGCACAAATCCATGTGGGGGTGCTAAAAAGAGCAGCATCGGCATGCTTTTCACGTCGTTTGGTAGAAATCCACGCGCGCGTTCTGCCAAAAGCACCATTTGCATGGCTATCGTGTGGTTTTGCAGAAAACTGCGTCCGCGTTTACCAAAAGATGCATGCGCATGCTTAAAACGCGTTTTGGCACAAATCCATGTGCGGATGTTAAAAAGAGCAGCATCGGCATGCTTTTCACGTCGTTTGGTAGAAATCCACGCGCGCGTTCTGCCAAAAGCACCATTTGCATGCATATCGTGTGGTTTTGCAGAAAACTGCGTCCGCGTCTACCAAAAGATGCATGCGCATGCTTAAAACGCGTTTTGGCACAAATCCATGTGCGGGTGCTAAAAAGAGCAGCATCGGCATGCTTTTCACGTCGTTTGGTAGAAATCCACACGCGCGTTCTGCCAAAAGCACCATTTGCATGCCTATCGTGTGGTTTTGCAGAAAACTGCGTCCGCGTCTACCAAAAGATGCATGCGCATGCTTAAAACGCGCTTTGGCACAAATCCATGTGCGGATGTTAAAAAGAGCAGCATCGGCATGCTTTTCACGTCGTTTGGTAGAAATCCACACGCGCGTTCTGCCAAAAGCACCATTTGCATGCATATCGTGTGGTTTTGCAGAAAACTGCGTCCGCGTCTACCAAAAGATGCATGTGCATGCTTAAAACGCGTTTTGGCACAAATCCATGTGCGGATGTTAAAAAGAGCAGCATCGGCATGCTTTTCACGTCGTTTGGTAGAAATCCACGCGCGCGTTCTGCCAAAAGCACCATTTGCATGCATATCGTGTGGTTTTGCAGAAAACTGCGTCCGCGTCTACCAAAAGATGCATGCGCATGCTTAAAACGCGTTTTGGCACAAATCCATGTGCGGGTGCTAAAAAGAGCAGCATCGGCATGCTTTTCACGTCGTTTGGTAGAAATCCACACGCGCGTTCTGCCAAAAGCACCATTTGCATGCCTATCGTGTGGTTTTGCAGAAAACTGCGTCCGCGTCTACCAAAAGATGCATGCGCATGCTTAAAACGCGCTTTGGCACAAATCCATGTGCGGATGTTAAAAAGAGCAGCATCGGCATGCTTTTCACGTCGTTTGGTAGAAATCCACACGCGCGTTCTGCCAAAAGCACCATTTGCATGCATATCGTGTGGTTTTGCAGAAAACTGCGTCCGCGTCTACCAAAAGATGCATGTGCATGCTAAAAACGCGTTTTGGCACAAATCCATGTGCGGATGTTAAAAAGAGCAGCATCGGCATGCTTTTCACGTCGTTTGGTAGAAATCCACGCGCGCGTTCTGCCAAAAGCACCATTTGCATGCATATCGTGTGGTTTTGCAGAAAACTGCGTCCGCGTCTACCAAAAGATGCATGCGCATGCCTAAAACGCGTTTTGGCACAAATCCATGTGCGGGTGCTAAAAAGAGCAGCATCGGCATGCTTTTCACGTCGTTTGGTAGAAATCCACACGCGCGTTCTGCCAAAAGCACCATTTTGATGCATATCGTGTGGTTTTGCAGAAAACTGCGTCCGCGTCTACCAAAAGATGCATGTGCATGCTAAAAACGCGTTTTGGCACAAATCCATGTGCGGGTGCTAAAAAGAGCAGCATCGGCATGCTTTTCACGTCGTTTGGTAGAAATCCACGCGCGCGTTCTGCCAAAAGCACCATTTGCATGGCTATCGTGTGGTTTTGCAGAAAACTGCGTCCGCGTCTACCAAAAGATGCATGCGCATGCTTAAAACGCGTTTTGGCGCAAATCCATGTGCGGATGTTAAAAAGAGCAGCATCGGCATGCTTTTCACGTCGTTTGGTAGAAATCCACGCGCGCGTTCTGCCAAAAGCACCATTTGCATGCATATCGTGTGGTTTTGCAGAAAACTGCGTCCGCGTCTACCAAAAGATGCATGCGCATGCTTAAAACGCGTTTTGGCACAAATCCATGTGCGGGTGCTAAAAAGAGCAGCATCGGCATGCTTTTCACGTCGTTTGGTAGAAATCCACACGCGCGTTCTGCCAAAAGCACCATTTGCATGCCTATCGTGTGGTTTTGCAGAAAACTGCGTCCGCGTCTACCAAAAGATGCATGCGCATGCTTAAAACGCGCTTTGGCACAAATCCATGTGCGGATGTTAAAAAGAGCAGCATCGGCATGCTTTTCACGTCGTTTGGTAGAAATCCACACGCGCGTTCTGCCAAAAGCACCATTTGCATGCATATCGTGTGGTTTTGCAGAAAACTGCGTCCGCGTCTACCAAAAGATGCATGTGCATGCTTAAAACGCGTTTTGGCACAAATCCATGTGCGGATGTTAAAAAGAGCAGCATCGGCATGCTTTTCACGTCGTTTGGTAGAAATCCACGCGCGCGTTCTGCCAAAAGCACCATTTGCATGCATATCGTGTGGTTTTGCAGAAAACTGCGTCCGCGTCTACCAAAAGATGCATGCGCATGCTTAAAACGCGTTTTGGCACAAATCCATGTGCGGGTGCTAAAAAGAGCAGCATCGGCATGCTTTTCACGTCGTTTGGTAGAAATCCACACGCGCGTTCTGCCAAAAGCACCATTTGCATGCCTATCGTGTGGTTTTGCAGAAAACTGCGTCCGCGTCTACCAAAAGATGCATGCGCATGCTTAAAACGCGCTTTGGCACAAATCCATGTGCGGATGTTAAAAAGAGCAGCATCGGCATGCTTTTCACGTCGTTTGGTAGAAATCCACACGCGCGTTCTGCCAAAAGCACCATTTGCATGCATATCGTGTGGTTTTGCAGAAAACTGCGTCCGCGTCTACCAAAAGATGCATGTGCATGCTAAAAACGCGTTTTGGCACAAATCCATGTGCGGATGTTAAAAAGAGCAGCATCGGCATGCTTTTCACGTCGTTTGGTAGAAATCCACGCGCGCGTTCTGCCAAAAGCACCATTTGCATGCATATCGTGTGGTTTTGCAGAAAACTGCGTCCGCGTCTACCAAAAGATGCATGCGCATGCTTAAAACGCGTTTTGGCACAAATCCATGTGCGGGTGCTAAAAAGAGCAGCATCGGCATGCTTTTCACGTCGTTTGGTAGAAATCCACACGCGCGTTCTGCCAAAAGCACCATTTTGATGCATATCGTGTGGTTTTGCAGAAAACTGCGTCCGCGTCTACCAAAAGATGCATGTGCATGCTAAAAACGCGTTTTGGCACAAATCCATGTGCGGGTGCTAAAAAGAGCAGCATCGGCATGCTTTTCACGTCGTTTGGTAGAAATCCACGCGCGCGTTCTGCCAAAAGCACCATTTGCATGGCTATCGTGTGGTTTTGCAGAAAACTGTGTCCGCGTCTACCAAAAGATGCATGCGCATGCTTAAAACGCGTTTTGGCGCAAATCCATGTGCGGATGTTAAAAAGAGCAGCATCGGCATGCTTTTCACGTCGTTTGGTAGAAATCCACGCGCGCGTTCTGCCAAAAGCACCATTTGCATGCATATCGTGTGGTTTTGCAGAAAACTGCGTCCGCGTCTACCAAAAGATGCATGTGCATGCTTAAAACGCGTTTTGGCACAAATCCATGTGCGGATGTTAAAAAGAGCAGCATCGGCATGCTTTTCACGTCGTTTGGTAGAAATCCACGCGCGCGTTCTGCCAAAAGCACCATTTGCATGCATATCGTGTGGTTTTGCAGAAAACTGCGTCCGCGTCTACCAAAAGATGCATGCGCATGCTTAAAACGCGTTTTGGCACAAATCCATGTGCGGGTGCTAAAAAGAGCAGCATCGGCATGCTTTTCACGTCGTTTGGTAGAAATCCACACGCGCGTTCTGCCAAAAGCACCATTTGCATGCCTATCGTGTGGTTTTGCAGAAAACTGCGTCCGCGTCTACCAAAAGATGCATGCGCATGCTTAAAACGCGCTTTGGCACAAATCCATGTGCGGATGTTAAAAAGAGCAGCATCGGCATGCTTTTCACGTCGTTTGGTAGAAATCCACACGCGCGTTCTGCCAAAAGCACCATTTGCATGCATATCGTGTGGTTTTGCAGAAAACTGCGTCCGCGTCTACCAAAAGATGCATGTGCATGCTAAAAACGCGTTTTGGCACAAATCCATGTGCGGATGTTAAAAAGAGCAGCATCGGCATGCTTTTCACGTCGTTTGGTAGAAATCCACGCGCGCGTTCTGCCAAAAGCACCATTTGCATGCATATCGTGTGGTTTTGCAGAAAACTGCGTCCGCGTCTACCAAAAGATGCATGCGCATGCTTAAAACGCGTTTTGGCACAAATCCATGTGCGGGTGCTAAAAAGAGCAGCATCGGCATGCTTTTCACGTCGTTTGGTAGAAATCCACACGCGCGTTCTGCCAAAAGCACCATTTGCATGCCTATCGTGTGGTTTTGCAGAAAACTGCGTCCGCGTCTACCAAAAGATGCATGCGCATGCTTAAAACGCGCTTTGGCACAAATCCATGTGCGGATGTTAAAAAGAGCCGCATCGGCATGCTTTTCACGTCGTTTGGTAGAAATCCACGCGCGCGTTCTGCCAAAAGCACCATTTGCATGCATATCGTGTGGTTTTGCAGAAAACTGCGTCCGCGTCTACCAATAGATGCATGCGCATGCTTAAAACGCGCTTTGGCACAAATCCATGTGCGGATGTTAAAAAGAGCCGCATCGGCATGCTTTTCACGTCGTTTGGTAGAAATCCACGCGCGCGTTCTGCCAAAAGCACCATTTGCATGCATATCGTGTGGTTTTGCAGAAAACTGCGTCCGCGTCTACCAATAGATGCATGCGCATGCTTAAAACGCGTTTTGGCACAAATCCATGTGCGGGTGCTAAAAAGAGCAGCATCGGCATGCTTTTCACGTCGTTTGGTAGAAATCCACACGCGCGTTCTGCCAAAAGCACCATTTGCATGCATATCGTGTGGTTTTGCAGAAAACTGCGTCCGCGTCTACCAAAAGATGCATGCGCATGCTTAAAACGCGCTTTGGCACAAATCCATATGCGGATGTTAAAAAGAGCAGCGTCGGCATGCTTTTCACGTCGTTTGGTAGAAATCCACGCGCGCGTTCTGCCAAAAGCACCATTTGCATGCATATCGTGTGGTTTTGCAGAAAACTGCGTCCGCGTCTACCAAAAGATGCATGCGCATGCTTAAAACGCGTTTTGGCACAAATCCATGTGCGGGTGCTAAAAAGAGCAGCATCGGCATGCTTTTCACGTCGTTTGGTAGAAATCCACACGCGCGTTCTGCGAAAAGCACCATTTGCATGCATATCGTGTGGTTTTGCAGAAAACTGCGTCCGCGTCTACCAAAAGATGCATGCGCATGCTAAAAACGCGTTTTGGCACAAATCCATGTGCGGGTGCTAAAAAGAGCAGCATCGGCATGCTTTTCACGTGGTTTGGTAGAAATCCACACGCGCGTTCTGCCAAAAGCACCATTTGCATGCCTATCGTGTGGTTTTGCAGAAAACTGCGTCCGCGTCTACCAAAAGATGCATGCGCATGCTTAAAACGCGCTTTGGCACAAATCCATGTGCGGATGTTAAAAAGAGCAGCATCGGCATGCTTTTCACGTCGTTTGGTAGAAATCCACGCGCGCGTTCTGCCAAAAGCACCATTTGCATGCATATCGTGTGGTTATGCAGAAAACTGCGTCCGCGTCTACCAAAACATGCATGCGCATGCTTAAAACGCGTTTTGGCAGCTAAATCCATGTGCGGGTGCTAAAAAGAGCAGCATCGGCATGCTTTTCACGTCGTTTGGTAGAAATCCACCGCGCGCGTTCTGCCAAAAGCACCATTTGCATGCATATCGGTGTGGTTTTGCAGAAAACTGCGTCCGCGTCTACCAAAAGATGCATGCGCATGCTTAAAAACCGCGTTTTTGGCACAAATCCATGTGCGGGTGCTAAAAAGAGCAGCATCGGCATGCTTTTCACGTCGTTTGGTAGAAATCCACACGCGCGTTCTGCCAAAAGCACCATTTGCATGCCTATCGTGTGGTTTTGCAGAAAACTGCGTCCGGCGTCTACCAAAAGATGCATGCGCATGCTTAAAACGCGTTTTGGCACAAATTCTTGTGCGGGTGCTAAAAAGAGCAGCATCGGCATGCTTTTCCACGTCGTTTGGTAGAAATCCACACGCGCGTTCTGCCAAAAGCACCATTTGCATGCCTATCGTGTGGTTTTGCAGAAAACTGCGTCCCGCGTCTACCAAAAGATGCATGCGCATGCTAAAAACGCGTTTTGGCACAAATCCATGTGCGGGGTGCTAAAAAGAGCAGCATCGGCATGCTTTTCACGTCGTTTGGTAGAAATCCACACGCGCGTTCTGCCAAAAGCACCATTTGCATGCCTATCGTGTGGTTTTGCAGAAAACTGCGTCCGCGTCTACAAAAGATGCATGCGCATGCTTAAAACGCGCTTTGGCACAAATCCATGTGCGGATGTTAAAAAGAGCAGCATCGGCATGCTTTTCACGTCGTTTGGTAGAAATCCACACGCGCGTTCTGCCAAAAGCACCATTTTGATGCATATCGTGTGGTTTTGCAGAAAACTGCGTCCGCGTCTACCAAAAGATGCATGTGCATGCTAAAAACGCGTTTTGGCACAAATCCATGTGCGGGTGCTAAAAAGAGCAGCATCGGCATGCTTTTCACGTCGTTTGGTAGAAATCCACGCGCGCGTTCTGCCAAAAGCACCATTTGCATGCCTATCGTGTGGTTTTGCAGAAAACTGCGTCCGCGTCTACCAAAAGATGCATGCGCATGCTTAAAACGCGTTTTGGCACAAATCCATGTGCGGATGTTAAAAAAGAGCAGCATCGGCATGCTTTTCACGTCGTTTGGTAGAAATCCACGCGCGCGTTCTGCCAAAAGCACCATTTGCATGCATATCGTGTGGTTTTGCAGAAAACTGCGTCCGCGTCTACCAAAAGATGCATGCGCATGCTTAAAACGCGTTTTGGCACAAATCCATGTGCGGGTGCCAAAAAGAGCAGCATCGGCATGCTTTTCACGTCGTTTGGTAGAAATCCACGCGCGCGTTCTGCCAAAAGCACCATTTGCATGCATATCGTGTGGTTTTGCAGAAAACTGCGTCCGCGTCTACCAAAAGATGCATGCGCATGGTTAAAACGCGTTTTGGCACAAATCCATGTGCGGGTGCTAAAAAGAGCAGCATCGGCATGCTTTTCACGTCGTTTGGTAGAAATCCACACGCGCGTTCTGCCAAAAGCAACCATTTGCATGCCTATCGTGTGGTTTTGCAGAAAACTGCGTCCGCGTCTACCAAAGATGCATGCGCATGCTTTAAAACGCGCTTTGGCACAAATCCATGTGCGGATGTTAAAAAGAGCAGCATCGGCATGCTTTTCACGTCGTTTGGTAGAAATCCACGCGCGCGTTCTGCCAAAAGCACCATTTGCATGCATATCGTGTGGTTTTGCAGAAAACTGCGTCCGCGTCTACCAAAAGATGCATGCGCATGCTAAAAACGCGTTTTGGCACAAATCCATGTGCGGGTGCTAAAAAGAGCAGCATCGGCATGCTTTTCACGTCGTTTGGTAGAAATCCACGCGCGCGTTCTGCCAAAAGCACCATTTGCATGCATATCGTGTGGTTTTGCAGAAAACTGCGTCCGCGTCTACCAAAAGATGCATGCGCATGCTTAAAACGCGTTTTTGGCACAAATCCCATGTGCGGGTGCTAAAAAGAGCAGCATCGGCATGCTTTTCACGTCGTTTGGTAGAAATCCACACGCGCGTTCTGCCAAAAGCACCATTTGCATGCCTATCGTGTGGTTTTGCAGAAAACTGCGTCCGCGTCTACCAAAAGATGCATGCGCATGCTTAAAACGCGTTTTGGCACAAATTCTTGTGCGGGTGCTAAAAAGAGCAGCATCGGCATGCTTTTCACGTCGTTTGGTAGAAATCCACACGCGCGTTCTGCCAAAAGCACCATTTGCATGCCTATCGTGTGGTTTTGCAGAAAACTGCGTCCGCGTCTACCAAAAGATGCATGCGCATGCTAAAAAACGCGTTTTGGCACAAATCCATGTGCGGGTGCTAAAAAGAGCAGCATCGGCATGCTTTTCACGTCGTTTGGTTAGAAATCCACACGCGCGTTCTGCCAAAAAGCACCCATTTGCATGCCTATCGTGTGGTTTTGCAGAAAACTGCGTCCGCGTCTACCAAAAGATGCATGCGGCATGCTTAAAACGCGCTTTGGCACAAATCCCATGTGCGGATGTTAAAAAGAGCAGCATCGGCATGCTTTTCACGTCGTTTGGTAGAAATCCACACGCGCGTTCTGCCAAAAGCACCATTTTGATGCATATCGTGTGGTTTTGCAGAAAACTGCGTCCGCGTCTACCAAAAGATGCATGTGCATGCTAAAAACGCGTTTTGGCACAAATCCATGTGCGGGTGCTAAAAAGAGCAGCATCGGCATGCTTTTCACGTCGTTTGGTAGAAATCCACGCGCGCGTTCTGCCAAAAGCACCATTTGCATGCCTATCGTGTGGTTTTTGCAGAAAACTGCGTCCGCGTCTACCAAAAGATGCATGCGCATGCTTAAAACGCGTTTTGGCACAAATCCATGTGCGGATGTTAAAAAGAGCAGCATCGGCATGCTTTTCACGTCGTTTGGTAGAAATCCACGCGCGCGTTCTGCCAAAAGCACCATTTGCATGCATATCGTGTGGTTTTGCAGAAAACTGCGTCCGCGTCTACCAAAAGATGCATGCGCATGCTTAAAACGCGTTTTGGCACAAATCCATGTGCGGGTGCCAAAAAGAGCAGCATCGGCATGCTTTTCACGTCGTTTGGTAGAAATCCACCGCGCGCGTTCTGCCAAAAGCACCATTTGCATGCATATCGTGTGGTTTTGCAGAAAACTGCGTCCGCGTCTACCAAAAGATGCATGCGCATGGTTAAAACGCGTTTTGCACAAATCCATGTGCGGGTGCTAAAAAGAGCAGCATCGGCATGCTTTTCACGTCGTTTGGTAGAAATCCACACGCGCGTTCTGCCAAAGCACCATTTGCATGCCTATCGTGTGGTTTTGCAGAAAACTGCGTCCGCGTCTACCAAAAGATGCATGCGCATGCTTAAAACGCGCTTTGGCACAAATCCATGCTGCGGATGTTAAAAAGAGCAGCATCGGCATGCTTTTCACGTCGTTTGGTAGAAATCCACGCGCGCGTTCTGCCAAAAGCACCATTTGCATGCATATCGTGTGGTTTTGCAGAAAACTGCGTCCGCGTCTACCAAAGATGCATGCGCATGCTAAAAACGCGTTTTGGCACAAATCCATGTGCGGGTGCTAAAAAAGAGCAGCATCGGCATGCTTTTCACGTCGTTTGGTAGAAATCCACACGCGCGTTCTGCCAAAAGCACCATTTGCA